>NC_132983.1:6917500-6987500 GCF_047496725.1 Anoplolepis gracilipes
TAAATAGTAAATGCTGAACTAAACAATATATAGAAAGCAACATAATAAATAATAAGTCAAATGTTCAAAATAATAATTAATTAAAGCACAATTATTCTAAAAAGTAATTTTTATATAGATAGTGCAGATTATTCAGAATATTCTGTGCAGTATATTTCAAAAGCAAAATTATTATTAAGTTATACGTTTCTTATAAAAATTATTAATATGTTAGAGTAATAGTCTTGTACACAGAAAAGTTTATTAACATTTTACCTGATTTGTGAAATTCTGAACTGGTCAATGTAGTTCTGAATGTATTTTGCGGACTAATTGCTCTTTCATCTGAACTGGTCAATGTAGTTCTCAATGTTTTCTGCGGAGGACTAATTGCTCTTACTGAAGACGTTGAAAAACTAATTCCATTAGATATACGTTTTGAAAAACTGTCAACTGTTGATGTTGATGGTTGGCAGGAAGTGATCATAGATCTTGATAAATTACTATTTTTTGATGTTATTTTTAATGCAGGAAGAGATGGGATTTTATTGCATAATACCTCTTCATTGTTATCAGATTCTGAAGAATCTGAATAAATTCGAGGTCTTTTTAATCTTCTTTTTGGCCGTTGGTCTTCATGCAATTCTACATCAGTTTCTAGAGTAGACGTGAATTCAGCATCTATTAATCTTTTCCTCGCATCATTGTAAGAAGCTAAAATAATAGTAAAATAAACTATAAAATAATAATAAAATAAATTAAGAAACTAATAATAAAATCAACTATAGATTTTTAAAACAGTTTAAAATTAAATATCATTAATTCAAAAATTGAAAGCGTCTATAATACAAAACAAATAAAAATTATTTATCTTAATTTGAAATAAAAATTATATTTATAAATATTTTAAGAAAGATTTGAGATAAATATATGTATATTGTTGTGACATCCGTTTTTGAAGAAATATATTGATTGACGATATGTGAACGAGGAACGGTTGTCGCGCACGAACGGAACGTTCAAAATCGTTCCGCGGATGCAACAATATATATATATATATATGTAATTGCTAAATATATAATAATCTCTGACAGTATATAACAAAATTATACTATAAAAATAAATAAAATGATATGTGGTATATATTGTGAAAAAAGAAAACTATAAAGATAAGAAATACTCTAATAAATAATAAATTAAGTTTCTAATATATGTTAAATCTTGGAAATAACTGTAAATAAAGCAAGTGTATAAATATTTTTACTTTTTTATAAAACAAAACAACTTTTATAAAACATAAACCAAAAATTTACCATATGTATGCAAGATTCTACATTTATATTTTTTCCAGTTTTTTTCCGGTAAAGAGCATTTTTCGATAGCCTTACGGATTTGTTTTGTGGAAATTTTTTGAGGCCACAAACAATACCATATTTCTTCCTCTTTTTCTAACCAAATATTAGGGACTACTTCAACTTCAGGTTTTTGTCCATAATTCATCGCAAATTCTATTAATGAATACATTTTATAATCTGAAATAAACAAAACATTAAACAGAATAAGCAGAAAGTGCTTATTGCATTTCATCAACAATTTTTTCTTCAATATAAAATTAATATTGCAGACATTTAAAATTAACTTTAAATTTTACAAAATAAAATAATATATACTCACATAAACCTATAAATAATATACGTATATAAAATTATATACAATAAAATAAAAGGAATACATTAACTACAATTCATGAAGAAGAGGAAACACAATGTAAGTTCCTTTTTCATATGCGGGTAATAATATGTTTTTATATTTTACTGATATAAAAGGGAATTCTTCTATATCAGGTGATATGTGAGACACCTTAAAAATATTCAATAATTTGGACGAACATGGATAATCATAAAATTCAGAAACTTTCAAGAATCGACGACAAATTATAGAATAAAATTGATCTTTCAAACACAGAATATTTACAATCTGAACAATAATATCTCCTTGTATTGAAACACAATTGTCAGGTGAAAAAATCGTCAAAACGCATGTCGGTGTTTTCAATTTCTTGTATTGTAAAATCAAGTCAGTTTTATCTCTAAGTGTAGGTCCTTCAAAATGTTTTTGCTTAGGTTCTAATTTAGTTATTGGTAATTCAGTCTTTGAATAATTAAATAATTCAGATATACGTCTACAAAGTTGTGCATGAGGATTTGCAGATGATCTTACAAGTTTTTTTAATTTTCCCAAATAATTTTCAAAGGGAAAACAATTAATTGTGTTTAAATTACCAAGATTCCTTACATCTGTTACTAAATGAATTAAACTGTGAAGATTATATGTCACTTCTTCTTTCCCATAGGATTTTTCAAAATACTTTACAAAATTATACAAAACTTCTTCTGCAAAGTCAATATGTTCAAAAATATGATTATCGTTACACAGAATTGTAATACCAACATGAAACATTAAAAAATGATTGTAAAGTTGTTTAGGCAAAATATTTATTAAAGAAACTGGACCCACGTATAACAAGAATAATCTAAACTCATTTGCTTTCCAACGATTTAAGTCCGATATAGCTCTACATTTTCTAGGAAATTCATGTACTATATAAGAAGACAACAAAATTAATCTATCTGATAAATTATTAATAGCTCTTCCAGATAATTTAAATGAAGGTTTTCCCTTTGATACCCATAATATTAACAACTTTTTCATTATACCTAAATATACCAAATGCATGGGATCTAATGGAAATTGATTCACTAAATCTAAGTTTAAATTCAATAATGGAGACCTTCCTTTATGATGTTCCTCTTGTACTTGTTTAGTAAAAGTTTCTTTTGTTCTAAGTTGTCCACTTTTACATGGAAAAATCATTTTATTAATGTATTTCCCTTCAATATCGCATTTTTCACACCCATGCCTAGAATTATGACCTACACAACATTTTAGAAAAGCTCGTGCAGGAGCATCACATATCAGAGACCTGATTCTAATTTGAAATAATTTATGATCTATTTCAATACTATTCTTTAATATATCATCATTAAGCTCGTGTATTAGATCTTGTAAATAACAATCAAGAGGTTCTGGCTTTCCTTTGCCAGTGAATAAACCTACAATAAATGGTTTATTTAATGAAGTTAAACTTAATGATCTACAAAGAATTGGCCAGACAACTATGTTGTTACTTTTAAACAAGGGTAACCCATCAATATTAAAATCTAAATCAATAATTTTTGAGCATGATTCTTCCTTTAATAGGAGATATAACTGCTTACGCATACCAAAATAAGTAAATTTTCCACTTTGCAAATCAATTGAATTTGTAGTTTTTGGAGTGTATAACAAAGACCTTCCAGATAATGGTACAGATATATCATAATGAAATTGTCTTAGTAATGACAATAATTCATCTAATGCTGATAATGTAATATTATGTGTTAGGGCCCAGTTTCTCAATTTATTCAGAAAATCATCAGATAATGTTTCGTTTTCTGAAAAATCATGTTTTTCAGTGATATATAATTCTGGAAATATTTCAAAATCTAAATCTTGATCTGAACCTAGTTCTAAATGCGAATCAATGATTGAATGTGACATTGATGATTTTGTCTCATTATTTATAAAATTTAAACTAAAACCCAAATCTTCATCTATATTTAAGTTTAGTTCTAAGTGTCAGTCAATGACTGAATGTGTTGTCGATTTTGTTTCATTCCAATTGAGTTCATTTAATAACTCATGTACTTGTTTTTGTATATTCCTTTTAGTTTGTTTTTTGCCAAGAAATTTAACTTCTTTTTCTTTATCCATATTTAAACAAGAATATTTTTTCTGTTCTTTTGTTTTTTAACAAGTATTTTATGTAAGTATTATATGTGCGACAAAGATATATTTACATATATATTTTCCTGAAAAAATGACAACTATTTAATTAAGAAATGAAAAACACAATATAATTTGATAGTAAAAATTCTTAATATATACTGATACAATAAAAAATGTTAGATTAATCAGATTATGATTTCACACAAATTGATATCTTCTTATTAATTGTAAAATATTATTTGTAGATGTGATATTTGACGTCTAATCTCATATCTTTTTTTAGTATTAATATTGTGTTATAAATATACATATATATACATATATACAGAACAGTAAACTATAAAATTATTAAACCAATATACAACTTACCTTATTCGTCGTAAAAAAGAGATATTCTTTATATCAATATTTTCGCCGGACCGGCGTTTTGATCAACCTAACCTTTGTTATGATCTATGCACGAGAATTGATTAACTTTATAGTACACATTACTAGTATTTTTCTATCCTTTCACTACTAGTTTCACTTTTGCAATATTCACAAGTCGTTTGTATAATATTCACAATAAAAGTTTTCTTGTTTGAACAGCAAATATATGCAATAACTCTGCGATCATTCCAAATAAATGGAATATAACCTTAATACTTTTTGTTAGTAAGACAATGGAAAGAGGAAGAGAAAGAGAGAAAGAGAGAGAGAAAATCACCCCGCTATTCATTCCGATATTCATAGTCCATTATTTTTATTTCAAGATCGTTTTAAGTATAATATCTTAAGATATGTTATTACGATTCTGTGATTGAATTACAACACATTATTATTAAGACGGTCTTCAATATAAAATCGGACTATGAATATGAATATCTAAAATTAAAAATACATTAATTTTTTTAATTCAAAATTATATGTATATATATACACACACACACACATATATATATATATATATATATATATATATATATATATATATATATATAATTTTGAATTAAAACATTAATTTTTATTCTATTTAGGCCCGATATTGTTACCAACATTATTTTGGATTTAAGTGCGACTTAAACATGTATCTATCTTTATTTTTCTTTCTAAATTAATAAAAACAGATATATATATATATATATATATATATATATATATATATTTAAGTCTCGTTTAAAGCCAAAATAATGTTGATGCAATCAGGCCTTATAGAAACGTAAAAAATACGTTTCTTAAACTATGGTTTTAAAAATGTTTCTGTTGAAACGTTTCTTATTGGTGTTTGACGGTTAAAAAATATTGGATACGTTTAGAAAACGTTTATAAAACGAACCTGTGCTACCTGGGTCAATTAATGTCATGTCGACATCAAAATGACTATATTACGATGAAACATTTTGACTTTGTTCAATTATTTTGTTGAAAGAAATCTCCGACGTTGTTTTGTAGTGTATATTGCAATTTTTATATATTTCAAATATTTAGAGTTCTCGATTATGTTTATTTTGATATTATTGAAGATTTTGCAGCGTGCAACTGATTTTGAATTTAAGTATACGCGCGCGACTGTGAGAGCGTTACAGTCAGTCATGAGCGGTGCAAGTGTAAGCATGTTTTGGGTTTCGAATCGTTTCGATAAAAAATTTTATGTTGAATAATTTATTCTTGGAGTTGTTTTTTTAAAACCGGCTATTAATTTAATAGCCGGTTTTAAAAAACACAACTCCATCACAACATATTGGATCGACATGAATAAAAAACTAGTAAGTATATGAATTGTTTGTTCTTCTTTTTGTACAGCATAATTATTTGGTAACCTATTGCACAGTATTAATTTAGGTTAACCGCGGTGTTCTTCTCATGTGATGTTGTTGCTATTCATTCACTTTATTCAATCTATAATATATTTAATATACATATATAGAACTATAGTTCTGTATATATATTAAATATATTATAGATTGAATAAAGTGAATGAACAGCAACAACATCACATGAAAAGAATACTGGTTAATCTAAATTAATACTGTGCAATAGGTTACTAAATAAATATATATATGTATATGTATGGATGTATGTGAGATATATGATTTCATTTCATTCGCAAAAATTATATATATATATATAAAGCTAATAACTCAAAAATTAAATTCAAAATAAGATATTAACACTGGATAATAAGAAAAAATAATTAATAGTATTTTAATATAATTTTATAATTACCGATTTTTGCAATTGAAATGAAGATTATACATTCATACACAACACGACATTATTCTCTCTGTAATATGTACTTTTCACAAATACAATTTTCTTTATTACTTATGTAAGTAAAAATTATCCGATTTATTTCGTATTTGATTTCATTTTAAATGTAAAAAAACCCATTAACCTAACCTAACCTAACCTAACCTAACCTTTAGCAGGGATCCGGACCGAACCGGAATTAAAACCGAAAACCGTTCCGTAATCCTTTTTTTAGATGAACCGATACCGAAACCGAAACCAAATTTTATAAAATTTAGAACACCGAAATCATAACCGAACCAATAATATTATTTACGGTTAACAGTTCTTTTCGGTTCTTTTTCAGGTTCTTAATCTATATATGTATAAATCTGTTTTTCATAGTTGAATCAATATGACGACTTAATGCTCGATTGAAAATGCTTAATTTTTTAATAATAAGTTTTTCGAAATATTAGTTTGGAGTAAAATAACATTATGCTTATTTAGATTTTTTAACTGTTCTAAATTTTTTATTATTATTGTTAATTATTATCTCTACGTCGCTTATATCTTAATTCTTCTATCTGAATCCACCAAATTAATCACATTTTAGTTTATATTTTACACATGTATATGCATAAAATAAAGCATTGTATTAAATAATATAATTTCTTATTTTTATTTCTTGTCATCTGCAAATATACAATTTAATAAAATAAATATAAAAAAGTGATTTTATTAAATTTATCATTACGCTTCAAACTCTTTCCGTACAAGTAACTATAACCAAAAAAAAAGTTTTAAAAAACCGTAATTTTTTCGGTTTCGGTTTCGTTCACTGGTCAAGAAACCGAAACTGAAACTGAAACACTTATTCGATGTTTTATTAAACCGTAACCGGAACCGAACTGAAAAAAGCTTTCGGTCCGAGTCCCTGACCTTTAGCATTATTTTCAAATCAATAAAATGCAAAATAAAAGTTTTAATTTTTATTTTTCATAAATCATTTAAACCCGTACATATTATATACATGTATTATTAGCGCGCAATTGATATTTGTAATATTCGGTACGAATAATAGTAAAAATAGCACAATAGCCTTTATTATATATTGACATATATATGACTGTATAATATATACTGTATATATTTAACTAAATTTGTTGCAAAAATTAAAAGCATTATTTAATATTGTTTTTAAGAATTTTTATTTTTTTCCAAGAATAATAAAATAGAAGAAGCAATATTATTGCAAATATTTTTTGTACATAGTATTAAAAAAAGTTTATTATATATGCGTATAAATCCATTTAAATGGCCGTATTCCTGATCTACAATGTCTGGAGGTAACACACATGATATGAATTAGTTCATGTTATACATCCACAACTATTTTATCATCATCGAAAGTGGAGTGACCACAAAGAGTAAAAAGAAACAGAAAGGATTGTATCGGTGATGGGGGCTAGCCAAATCGCTGACAGAAGCCGCCATCTTGAGTATCCACTTTTTGACGCTTATTAGCATCGTCTGCAGCTGTTGTCAGAGAGACATATGTGCGTGTTATTTTGCACAATTATTAATTCTAAAAATAATAGTGAAATAAAATTATGGTGCATTGTCAGGCCTGTGACATAACAACAGCGCGAAATTATGGGATAACATTTCATTGATTAATAATTGTTATCAATATAATAACAAGAATTTAATATTTTGAAGGTTATGTTTTATTTAGATATACTATTTAAAGGACAGTAAACAATGTGTTAAAATTTCAATATTATTAATATATATTATTTTATTTGTTGCATATTAAAATTATATATTTCAATTTAATCTTATTGAGTTGATTTTATTAAAAATATAAAGTATATTCCATATTTATATTTAAAACTTTGTTCTTCCAGCATCTCCGAAAAACCATTCAATTTTGGCGCCCATAAGCAGCCATTTTGAGTGTCCACTTTTATGCTGGTATACATATTATAGACATTTCCGTCCGTTTAGCCATATGCTCCCTCCTGTTTTTTTTTATTCTTTAGGATAGACTGGCAATAGTCAGAATGAGGGTAATTTCAGGTAGAAAAGGACACACTCTGAATAGCTTGATGCGTTTTCTCTCTTTTTCGCGCATGCGTATAAAGCTATCTGAAAAGAGAAATTTGAAACCTAACCGTTAATCGACGGAACTTTTTTCATTTTTTATAAAGAACTCTTAAACTCTTTAAGAAGAAGCTAGAACTCTAATCAGAGCTATAAAAATTGCATTTCGGAGTGCTCACACACCCGAAGTTTTCATTGAACCCGAAGAATTCATTAAATTTATACTTATGGCTTGGGGCTATGCTTATGTATTTTTGTGTAGATTGGAAATTCAGATACCGTATGCATGCACAATGGTATCTGCTTTCTGCTTACGGCTTCTGTAATTTTATGTTCTTCCACCTTTAGCCATTCAGAGTGTCCTTTTCTACCTGAACTTACCCCCACTCCGACTATGTCCAGTCTATCCTTACTATGCCGGTATTCATAATCCGATCTTATATTTAAGATTGTCTTAAGATCTCGTTCAACCAATAAAATGATGCTATGCGGCTATTTGATTGGTGGAACGGGATATTAAAACGATCTTAAATATAAGATCTGACTATGAATACCGACCTATGTCTATGGTGACCATATAGTTTCAGGCGGTCGTAAAATGTACGCACAGCTAGTGTCTAATCTAAAGGCACAATTTCACGCAGCGAGTAAAAGCTGGCGTTTTACCCCCATTTCATCACAACGCAAAGCAGCGTTTAAAAAGCGACAATTGCTGACATAACCACAAAAATAGAGTTAGAATATAATCAATACGTCGAGTACGTAAAATATAGACATACAGTAGCAGTTATAGCTGAAATTAGAAGACGGCGTATAGCTGCTGCAGTTGCTGCGATGTGTTTATGAAAAAAAAAAAGAAATAAATATAAGAAGAAAAGGTTTTTGGTAGCTCCGATTTTAAAAAATTTTTAAATTTTTAAAATTTACTGTATGTATACAAATTAAAAAATACTGTATATATATAATATATACTAACTTCGTCCATATTTTCGGGTGCTGTCAATTGATTAAACCCTTCAGCCATAATTTCTTCTTTTATACACTTTTAATTATGTAAAATAATTTAAACTTCAGCGTTGCTTCAATTCGCTAAAAGTTGGACTGTGTCGAACTTTGAGCGTTTATTCGCTGGATTCGCCATTCTGGCAAAAATTGATGGAGTGGAGGTAAAACGTCAGCTTTTACTCGCTGCGTGAAATTATGCCTTAATAGTCTTTTCGATTGAAGAAAATTTAGGTTAGTATTCATAGTCCGATCTTATATTTAAGATGGTCTTAAGCCCCGTTCAACCAATGAAGTAGCTGTATTTTATTAATTGAACGAGATTAATATAAGATCGGACTATGAATACCGGCTTTAATCACTCCGGGAACGAATAATGACGTCATTGCATCTCTGCCAATAAAAGACTTGAATTCATAGTAAAATAATTCGGATTGGGTTAAAATCCGCTCAATCGAAAACGCTATAAAAAAAGCATCGTACCACAGACTTCTATGTAATACTAGACTGCTAACTCCCTAGATTTTGCTTATATAAAGTGTCCTCGAATTTTATGTACTAAGAGCGCGTTCGGGGAGATACTATTAGCGCTAAGGTGACCCTTTTTGCGTATGCGCTGACATGTGCCGACGCCATTATGATCAGTACATGTACTTCTAACTTGCTTTCGGTCTCTAATTCTTGTCAGAACACTTGTCGTGTTAGTAAAAAAGTAAGAAATATAAATTTTAAATTATGAGATACAAATGTGCAGTTATTTTATATCTTTTATATAAGCTTGTTTATCATACTTAGTATGTATATACATGCGTGCAACACGCGCCTTCACAGCGCATGCGCAGAAAGGGATGTCATACATACTTGTTTGTATGTACATAAAATTAGAGCTGCCTTATACATAAGAAGTTAGCAGTCTAGTATTATATAGAAGTCTATGCATCGTACGGAAAACACCAGCATGGCCTCTCTCTTCTGTCTACTATCGAATAGAGAAAGTCCCGAAAATTTTTTTTATTTGATAGCCAATCATGTATACAATTAGGGATTCTAGAGAGGAATACGTTTACGTTTTCTATTGGTTGCTGTCATTTATGATAAAGGCTAGGAATTTCACTTAACATTTGTCGACATTGTCGAATGTGGTGATTGACTATCGTATAGAGAGTTGCTAGAGTTTCAATCAAGAGTTTAAGAATTCTCCATCTGACAGCCAATCACTATTGTTCGACACGTCGACAAATGTTAAGTGAAATCCCAACCAAAACCGGAAACAGAGGAGAAAGAAAATAAATATAGAACAGAGATAGAGATATTCTATTTAATATAAATTTATATTAAATTCAATATAGATTTATATTAAAATCTGTTTAAATTTTGACATTTGTATTGAGCCGCTTCTAAATTTAGTCACATCTAAATTTCCATAATATACGAATATCTAAACGAGATGCATTTCGAAGTATTTACGCATGCGCCGTTATTTTTTTTCCATATGGTCAATGATTGTGGAAATGTCGCAGCATGGTGTGATATTCGAAGGGATGTCCCCAATTGTTGTGGAAAATTTGGTAATTCCATATTGACTTCAATGTTGATTTGAGAGCTTTGAGCACATAAGTAATCTTGACAGGTCGTTGGCATCCAAGTTAGTAAGTTTTATATTTCGTTGAATGTGTCGAATGATGCGATTTATTATACGGCGGGAAATTACAAGCATCTGTTTATTACTCGGTTGCAGGTTACATCTCTTCCAACATTAAGGGGATTTCACCGTGAAGAGTGCACGAACTAATTGTGGACAATTTATGATTTATTGCATTTATTAAATGGAAAGTATAGCGGAACCTACGCCGGCGAAAAGGAGGTGCTTTAAGAAAAATGATAAAATAAAATCGATAGAACGTGTGAGACGACAATTTCAGTTGCCTCAACAATTTCCCAGCACGTTAAAGGAGGCAATAGACCAGGGTATCGCAAAACCCGTAGAGGAACCCCTGCTATCAACAATCCCCGAAAATGCAAAGATGTTGCCCAATATCAAGCGTCAAATCCCACATAAACTGCACAAATTAAGAATTTTATCTCCAAATGGAAAGGATTTAGGAGAATTTAACTTGAAATTGAAAGCTGATAATCCATCGAAAGGGAAGACGATCATGATTTCAAAATCTAATACTTTCAAGTCTGTTAAGAAACCAGTAACGGTTACTCTGTCTCCGGTCTTGAGTAAGAATGTTACATGGATGTTTAAACAAAACATAAAGGAAAATAATTCAATAGATATTAACTCCTGTAGCAAGAATGATTTTGTAACAAATAAAGTGTCGCAACAATTTACAACTCTGCCAATAAATATAATAAGGAAAAATCATACTGAAATCAGAAATAACGAAGCACAAGCATATAATAGTGATACTAATGAAACTGGTGAAGTCGAAATAGCGGTTTCTACAAGTGAAACACATCCTAAACAATTTTACCAAACTACTGATAGCAACAGTAAAAAGCATATAATATGTAATGGAATAAACAATGTAAATAGGCGTATTAGAATTCTAAAATCTACAATAAAAAAAGATAATGAAATTACTTCAGTTACAAAAGTACCGTTGCATAAAGAAGTTACACAATCATCATTTCCTATAATAAATTTGCAGGATGTAGTAAATTCTGTTGACAGTAATAATGTACATAAGGCTGAAGAATATTCCCAAGTAAGTAAAAGAAAATGTATTCTATTAAAAAACAAAAAATGTATAAAAATAATTATATCCTTAAAAATACAGTAAATTTTGTTCAAAGATATAATCAGATTAATAGCGATTTACTTGAAAATTTAGATTAAATAGTATAAAAACTTCAATAATCAAAAAGTTACAAATAAGAAATAAATTGTTCCATGTTCATTCTGACGTAGTTTTCTTAATAATCGAGTATATGAAACAATGAAAAAAATATACAGTTATACCTAATGAAACTTTTTTTACTTAATCAGAGTACAACTTTGACATCAGAGTATAATACTGCTGTATCATCAGGAGATGATGAAAAAAATGTCAGTGTACATTGTGATAAAGTTTTGTGTGATACAAAGTGTGAAAATACACAAAATGAACAAAAAGTTCTGAAGAAAGGCTCTGAAAATGATTATTCAACCATTGTGATTGATAATCCACTTCCTATGGAATGTATTTCAGAATCGCAACAAACTACAAATACTACTGACACAACCATACAATTGGATGTACAAAACAAGGATTCTTCCAAGGATACAAATCAGTCAAACTTATTGGATGATCAATGGGATATTATTAAGAAAGCAATGGATAGTGTCACGGATAACGAGTTGCGTGCACTAGCATTAAAGGCTCTAGCAGATTGTGGAATTGGAATCGAAAGGCATGTTTCAAAACCTTTACCAGAAGACCTTAAAGCTGTACACGACACGCAAGTACAGACTATGGTATTTGGTTTATTGGAGCCTAAATCTTTTATATTCATAAACAAAGATTTGGATAGTATTCAGAGAATAAATCAAATTTCTGTTCATGATATCCCTTCTCAAAATCAGTTAACAAATAATTTACACTTTAATGATTCTCTACTTAAAACTCCTCTTCCAATGGAACAAGAAAATGATTTTGATATAGACAATTTTCTTAAGCAAATTTTGGAAGAAAATTCAGATGCTGTAAAAATGAAAGATACTTTATCAATAACAAAGATGAGATGTAAAAATATTATAGAGCATTTAGAAAAAGATTTTGGATCAGTTAAACGTTATGATAAAAATGGCTTGTTAAATATACATAACGCCGTTGTAAGCAATAACATCCATCTTGTTCAGAGACAATTAATGGTACTTAAGCATTGTAAAGAAAGTGTCGATATATTGACTGAAGATGGAGTGGTAAGTTTAATCTAATTAAAAATTTAGCTAGTCTTTTAATTTTATTTTATCTAATCTTTTAAAAGATACTTTGTACAATCTTTGAATTTTACAGACGAGTTTAGAATTGGCAATCAAATATGATGCACGTAGCGAAATCGTAGAACTTCTACTGAAGGCTGGAGCACAACCGGTGACATCGAGATATATACACGAATCGGCACTGATTATAGCTAGTAAACAATCATCACCCTTGTTATCAATGCTTATTGATCATGTTTCCGACTCAAAATTACTTGATCAAATAGATTCGGAAGGTGAGATTGTATTGATACTGTGCAAGAAACATTTGTGTCGAATTAATATTACTCTAAATTAAAATTTTCATTAACGCATCTTGAATCCATGAATCAATTTTGTTTTTCAAGGTTTTGCGACGTTACACTATTGTAGCATGCGCGATAATTTGCAAGGGGTGAAAGCGCTTTTATCAGCCGGTGCGACTAAAGATCTGAAGGATATGAGATCGGGACGGACGCCTCTGTTTCATGCACTGGACAATGGTCACACGGCAGTGGCGCAGACACTATTAAAAGCCGGTGCTGTTGCAAATATCACAAATTACGCGGGACAAGCGCCTGTAGCCATATTGTCAGAAAAATTTGCCTTTCAAAATTATAGAAAAGAAACAACATAATTACTTTTGTTTCTGGTAAAAGACTAATACGAATTTTTTTACAACTATTAACATATGATATAAGGCAAAAGTTTAATCAATTTCTAGAAATTATTTATTTATTGGAATAATTCTAATTTTAATTTTAATTTAGAAACTAGTCAATGATGAATGTCTAACTTATTGACTAAATTTAGATATCAAAATCTTTTTTTATGTGAATGATTTGATATAAAAATATTATTTTAAGAGAAATAGAAAAAATTATATTTTTTTAATGAAATGATGTGTGGCAGAATTTCAATTTTTTTTTTATTATGCCACTAATTTTTGTATGTGAGTAATCGTAAATTTTTGTTTTATCAGTGTAAAAATACTAGAATATTAATTATTGATATTATTCTTATTAATATTTTTTTATTATTTAAAATTTTTACATACATTATATATTATATATATATGAAATTTCTGAATTGACTTATAATTTTTCATACATGTATGTGAAACACCAATTTGTAATGGAATTGCATCTTTATTAGCAAAGTTACATATATATTCTTCTACAAACATATTTTAGAAGTATATTTTATAGAATATTATTAAAATATTGGAAAAATAATGTTTTTTATTATGTAAATTAATATTTTGATATTCTAAAAATATTTCAGTGTACTGATTATTCAATATATTATCATGATTAATTATAATGTAATTTTTTTATTAATATTAATATGAATATTGGCTATATATATAATTGGCAATAAAACTTGTATATACATATATATATATATATATATATTTATATAAAAAAAAATATGACAAAAGAATAATTTAATAGAATTACAAAAATTATATATATGTACAAATGTGTATGTATAATATGCGTTTCCATTTTAAATAATGTAAATAAATGATTTTCTCATTTTATAAAACCTTTGTACTATAAAACCCTTTTCTATCTTTTATTTAGCAGAAATTTATAATTTAATGTGTTTATATATATTTATGTATTATGTGAAATTGTATGTAAAAAATGAAATACACTTAATTCATAAATTCAATTTAAAGTAAAATCCATCAAAAATTGTATTTAACAAAATATATAGTATTAACAAAAAGTATTATAATAGCAATATTAACAAATTGCATAACTTTTATTATCAATTTTTAAATTTGTCATATCGAATGTAAATCTGTCAAATCAATTGAATCATTGAATAAAGAAAGAATTTTAATTTTTAATTAATGAAGCTGCTACGATATATGTTTTCTACAGTTTATGTACTTTTGTCTCGAATATAAATAGAATTATCTCGCACACATTTACACATCTAGACTTTAGAAGTTCTTTTCAAAAGTAAATCTCCACGCAGTGTGTTACAATCGTATATGTGTGTGTATATGTCAGTGTATATGGTATGCAGTGTTGCGCTTAGATAATTTAAAATAATCTAGATATAGATAAGATAAAATATATGCGTCTGTATCTGAGATAAAATAAAGATAATCTTAATTTAAATATATCTAGATAAAAGATAAATTAGTTGAGTGTTTTATCTAGATACTTTTAAGATAATATTCAAAATTACAATTTATATAAAAATAATACACTTCAGAAAACTATAAAAAATATAAGCATATATTTCAGTTTAATACATTAAAGGTTTAGAGTTAAATTACAAATTTTTATTTTTTAAAAACAATAGTTTTTCGAACATATTATCGGATAAACGATTTCTTCGAGGTACAAATATCTGTTGCCCAACTGAAAAGACGCTCCATTAGCGCGGATGATGGTAATGTGTTATATTTTGTAGATATGATATGATCGAACGCAGAATGAGAAAAATGGCACTGATTACATTATCTTAGATATTTTATAAAAGATACTACTTTTTTAAATCTGAGATACAGATAAAGATGCCGTATACTTTAATTATATAGATAAAAGATAAAATAAACAATAAAGACATCTAAATAAAAATCTAGATAATTTTATTTAGATAACGGAAAACACTGATGGTATGGTATGTGTGCAGTGTATGTACGGAACTCGGGATCGGGGGATCGTTAAACCCCAACTTTTGTGCACATCAAAAGTTGCCTGCGGGCTCGAATAAATATAACGATCACGATGCATGAATATCTAGATGCGACGCGCACGATCCTGAATTCCGTGTCAAAATTCACATACGTATGTAATTTCACGTGGCAATTTTGACACTTGAAGTATCTGTGACGTAAATAACATATACAATATTATATTGGACATTATACTTTACATGTAATAATTTTTTTTTCTACACAATATTTAATACATGTACATGTGTTGTTGACAAGAAGAACGAGAGATAAAAGTGCAATTAAAATTTTATCTTGATGGATGTTCACGCGACGAGCAACAGGAAGAAAGAATTCGATACGATGGAGGAAAGAGGAGCGAACTGGGAAGAGAGAGAGGGGGAGAGGGAGAGAGAGACGAAAGCGGGAGGGAGGATATTTAATTAGTTTCCCGTGCGTTGGATCTGGCGGGCCGACGTACCCGGACCCGGGCCGAAGGAGGCGCCATCATCAACACGAGCCCATAGTTATGAGAGTTATGAGGTTATTGTCGTCGGTATCGCGGACGTAGGGGACTCATCTCACGACCGTCACCGTCGCCGCGTCCTCACCCCCCTCCCTCCCCCGACGATGGAGGAGCGTGCGTAATCGTTCGGTCGACGATGCTGCGTAACGTCGTCTCCACGTCTTCTCTACGACCGATATCTAGCCACAGCGCGCATCTCGTGGTTCATCGGTCGCGTCGTCGTCGTCACTGCTGCCGCGTATGATTCATAGAGCTCGTAGACCCCGACTCGGGATTGCCTTCAGGTACGGGAACGCATCTTCGTCAAGAATATTTTCCCGTTCTTTCTTCGGGAATTTACAGAAAATAAATTTTGATGTATGTATATATATATATATATATATATATATATATATATATATTACTACATGTTGGATCTGTACATTTTACATTATTTCCTAAGGTCAATAATTACATATCATGTTTAACACAATAATATTTTTAATAATTTTGTATTTGTATATATCTTTAAATCAAGCGCTGATGTCATTTTTTAAATTATATTTTTACAATTATAATTACATATATATTACAACATATTATGTTATAGTATGTAATATTCTCTTAAAGGATTAGAAGCCAAACGTTTTGTACACTTGGAGATGTTGGAAGTTGGTTTGCGAGTTGTCCGTGGGCAAGATTGGAAATGGGACGATCAGGATGGTGGCGAGGGTCACGCCGGAACGGTAGTGGAGATCGGGAAACCACCTTCCACTGGAAGCTCGGCCTCCAGTCCGAATCCTACCGATCGGACGCCGGACAAGACGGTCATCGTTCAGTGGGACCACGGTGCTAGGAGTAATTACAGGATTGGTTACCAGAATGCTTATGATCTATTGATGTTCGATAATGCGGCTGCTGGTGTCAAGCACTCCAACATTATTTGTGACGGTTGTAAACGGCACGGGATAATTGGTATCAGGTGGAAGTGTTCTCAATGCTTCGACTATGATCTCTGCACACAGTGTTACATGGCCGATGTACACGAGTTGAGTCATACATTTCAGAGATTTCAAACAGCTAATTCCGTGGGGTTAGTATTTGTGATTTTAATCAAGTGTTTTATTGACTCTTGATATAAAATTGTCATTGTGTTCTAAAATGCTATAGAATCCAACTAGGACCGAGAGAAGGATGTACCAAGACATCTTTAAAAGGAATCTTTATAGGAGCAAAAGTCATTCGTGGACCTGATTGGGAGTGGGGAGATCAGGATGGTGGCCGTGGTATTAATATTTCATTTATGTACATTTGAGTTTGTGAAGTTAGAATTACGTAGCAAATTATTAATTTCTCATTTCTCTCGGACCATTTCTTAGGAAAGACTGGCAGAGTCATGGATATACGTGGATGGGACAATGAGAGCAGTCGTTCTGTCGCGACTGTCACATGGTCCACGGGTAGCACCAACGTGTATCGATTAGGTTACAAAGGTTGCGTGGATTTGTGTTACGTGGAGGAGGCTAATGCTGGCACCTATTACAAGGAACACCTTCCGCTGCTTGGCCAACCGGTTTTGACCATATCAGACAACGGAAATAGCTCGACACCGACAAAAAGCGGTGTCTCTAACATCACGTCTAGTCCACACCATCTAACATTTAATGTCGGTGACAAAGTGAAAGTACTAATTGAGGTCGATATACTAAAGGAAATGCAAGACGGTCATGGTGGTTGGAATCCGCGCATGGCCGAATATATAGGAAAGGTATTTTTTGTAAAAACAAAATCTTGCATTACAAGTATTGTTCCCATATAAATATTAATTAAAGTAAACATAGATTTAACTGATCCTCGGAATCTCGCTAGATTTTTGTCTCTAGAAATTGAGAGAAAGAAAAGTTAAATTTTTAAGCATTTTAATAATTTTAGTTAATGTTTATTAATAAATATATTAAAATAAGTCTCTGATACTTTAATATATTTATTCAAGACTAATAAAAAATACGTACGCATTAATTGACTTAATTTTCTAAAATTTAGATTGGCACGGTGCACCGAATTACAGACAAGGGAGACATTCGTGTGCAGTACGAAGGCTGTAACAATAGATGGACCTTTCATCCTGGTGCTTTAACGAAAGTCAATGCTAAGAGCGGGTTCTCCCTCGGTGACATAGTTCGTGTAAAGAGTGATTTAGCCGCCGTCAAACAGTATCAAGTTGGTCACGGCGAATGGACAGATATCATGAAAAATGTTAGTCGACAATCTAGACACCCGTTTCTCTTTTGTATTTATAAATACATTGAATTTACATTATATTTGTCATAGGCCCTAGGAAAGACTGGAAAAATAATCAAAATTTATCCCGACGGTGACTTGCGCGTAGCACTAGACGGTCCTACGTGGACATTTAATCCGTTAAGTGTCGTTCCTGTATCTTCTGGCGCAAATGTTAAGGCTGCCGCGCACGACAATGCAAATAGGTTTAAAGAGCGTTCAGGTATTATTTTTTTTATATTATAATTCTTATAATATTAAAAAAAAAGAGTAGTCTAAAAAAAGTTCACTTAAATGTCGACTTAATCGAAATGAAGTAATCGAAAAAAGTATACATGATAACTTCAGTACTGGATTGATTTTGTTTATAATTCTATGGGTAATTACCTATTTTATCATTAATTTCTTCTAGTCGAGGGTACCGATAGCGAAGTGGAGAAGCTGTTGAGAGACGCCGCTAGGGGTGAGGCCGGGGTGCCCGCAGTGCGAGAATTTCTCAAAAAGTATCCTGGCAGAGCGGACGCGCGCGCTCCCGGTGGTGGCAGGAAAACGTGTTTGCAGGTGGCTGCGCATCAGGGCCAGCGAGAGCTTTGTAATCTTCTTCTGGAAGCTGGCGCCTCTCTGCGAGCGGTTGACGAGGACGGTGATACGCCCTTGCATTACGCAGCGTTTGGGTATGTTTGGAGAAGATCATTATCTTTTCTTTCCCACGATAAGAAAATGTCAGAACATGTCAATTATGTATTTATTACCGACTTTCTTCTTTCACAAGTTTGATTGGCCTTTCCCGACCGTATAATCAACTACATGTGTTAATCTTTATTCTTTCGATCGAACAGTAATCAACCAGAGATCATGGAGCTGCTGTTATCGCAAGGCGCGACTATCAACGCCGTCAACAACGGAAGATGCAGCGCTCTGCATGTGGCAGTTAACAAACAACACGCGCAATGCGTGAGAGTGCTTCTGCGTCATCTTTGCGATGTCAATCTGCAAGACTCGTACGGTGACACAGCGTTGCACGATGCAATCGGGAAGGACGCGTTAGACGTAATCGACGCTTTATGCACTTGTGAGAGAGTAGACTTTACGCTTCGAAACAAACGAGGCTTCAACGTCTTGCATCATGCCGCGCTCAAGGGCAATGCTTAGTATGTATATAGAACAGATAGCAGTGCTTACGATAGAATTGGACTGTTTTCCAAATTTGCTTAATTTACTCTTGATTTACATAAATTCATTTCCATAGCGCAACCGAGAGGCTAGTCGTACGCGCGCGCCACTTGGTGGATACGAAAAAGGAGGATGGATTCGCGGCGTTACATCTGGCGGCGTTGAACGGACACAAAGAAGTCGCAGCCATTCTTCTCTCGCAGAACGGCGGCCGTGCCAAGGTCGATCTACGTAACAATCGACGACAAACCCCGTTGCACTTGGCGACTTCGCAGGGTCACTGGTCAATTGTCGAATTGCTGGTGCACGCTGGTGCGGACGTCGGCAGTGCCGACGAGGATGGTGACACCGTGCTACACATTGCGATAGCAAAGAGTCCGAATCAACAAACTGCCGTGCCCACGCCGGAGAGTAGCCGAGATTCGCCGCTCATATACGCGGTATGTAAGAATATTTATGATTTTACTCGAATATTTATAAATTTATACAAAAAGAAAAGGAATGTAAGTAAATATTCATCGAATAAGTATTCATTTTTTTTTTTTTTTTTTTTTTTTAAATGAAATTAAAAAGTTTTATTCATAATTTGAAAAGTATAAGAAACGAAAGTATAGATTTGTCATTTTTCTCTGACCAAAATAGTTTCTTTTGAACAGATCTGGCAGAATCTAGCGAGGCAAAGCACAAAGACTGAATTAGCACTAGCTTGTTTTCTCGTAAGCGTGGACAGAAGCTGCAAACTCCTCGAGCAGGTCAGAAATAACAAGGACAAGACGCCGCTCGATCTTTTGGAGGGCGATCCTCAAGCTGCTCTGCTCGTTGATCTTCTACGATCTTACAAATACCAAAGTCATAGCACGCAATTAGAGTAAGAAATAAGATATTTTAAAAAGTGTTGCAAATCCAATCTTCGAAACATTATAAATATATATAAAATGCGTAATGACAAATCGCTTTTACAACATTTTGAAAATTGGACTTGCAACGTTCTCAAAATAATGAGATTAATTGATTTTGAGATAATTCATTAGATAACATATTAGTAAATGTATAGAAGGATAATTTTTTATTTTACAGAATAGAGAATAATCCATCGAATAATTATGTAGAACCATCTACATATCGGATAGATAACATGTCACAATCGGAAGGATTGCGTGGCGGGAGAAAAAGTATTCCCGGTTCCGGTGACGCTGCGGAATGTCGGGATTGCTCAGGCATCGTAACAGACGCAAAGCAAGAAAACCGACTCGATCCGAGCAGTAGCGTTACGCTCGGTTGTGCACGTTGCGGTCATGCCATCGTGAAAACGCAAACGATTCAAGGTACACGATTTTAGTAATTTTTCTAAACACTTTGGTTTTGAGGAAAAATTTACATTTATATATTTTACATTACCTTTTGCATTATCTGTCCAGATGGTCAGCTGGCGACAGGTGAGGTTTCAATAGCTAATTCGGAAGAAAAATCGAAAGACATATCGGAAGGGAAACGGAAGGAAGAGATCAGCGAGAGGGAAAAGGAAAAGGACAAAGACTTGGAGCGACTACGTTACCTCGAGACTAGAGTCGCGGACCTCGAGGAGGCCAACATGTGCAGCATCTGCATGGAACGTCGTCGTAACGTCGCTTTCCTTTGTGGTCACGGTGCCTGCGAACACTGTGCCGCCCCGCTAAAGACTTGTCACATGTGTCGTAAAACGATTACAAAGAAGATTAATCTGTATTAGATAGGTTTAACGACCAAACGTTTATACCGGATATAACGTTGCTTTTTCGAGCAGTATACAATGTGTTCCGACAGGAAGCATCGGTACTTTGCCCGATAATAATAATTATCGTGAACAAGATGGTTGTGATAAACGTATGTCTGGCTTTAAACAATTTGCCCGCTACTCAAGGGAGACATTCAGAAAAGAAGGTATTCACAGGAATCTTTTTACTTACTGTGATCGATGCTATTACCTTCCAAGATATCGCGCATCCATGATATCCTTTTAAGATATGTATATATACATTTGTCCAAATGGTATAAAAAAATGAATTCTGCCAACTGTGGTATTAAATGGTAGTAGAAAAATGCTTATCAGTTGATCGTAGCGATGCGTGCGTTACGTTTCGTGTGCTAAAAAAAAAAAATTAAACTGCCAAAACATACACACTTTTCTTATTCCGTGACAATTTCGACACGAGAGAGCCAATCTTTATAGCATCGATATCGTGTCATATCAAAAAAAATTACGCGCATCACAAGATACACATTTGCTCGGATATGAGATAATTCGATTTTACGTTACCTTTTATTTTTTTTTTTTTTTTCAGAGATTAATTGAATAGATTAATTAATATACTGGAGATATCTCGTGTCTTGGCAAACGAATGCGACATACAATTGTTGTACGCTCTCCTTCCTCATGAATCGGCGTATTGCCTATGCTTTATCCCGTCCATTTTTTAATCCAATGTTTAAAGAGAGCGCGATTAACGAGCACCAGGGAACGAGCTCTCCTCGAATTAACTTACGGAAAACATTGTCATTTTTACGCAGAGAACGTAAGAAATTCATAGAAATGTTCTTGTACATATCGCCACATTATTGCGAAAGGATACTGTTAAAAAGTATTCAAAGACTTTCGGACTGCGAACTTTTGCTATTTCACGCGCAGTAGAAAAAGAAGAAAGGGGAGGCACATTTGTAGATATAATTTAATCCCAACATATATAAACGAAAAAGATTTTTCGTCACGATGGAAAATTTTCGATGATCTGGTGCAGAAGTGATTCAGTAAAAATATCTTGAAAACTCTCCCCCGCCCCCCCCCTCCCCCCTCCCCCCATTACGTACGACATAGGTATTGTTTAAATCTTACGAATCTCTCGATGTCCAACTGTTGTACTTCCCCCATTCTCCCTTATCGTCTTTTGCGTATTCGCTGACTCTTTTTGCATGATGATAAATAAGACACGTTGAAAGGAAATATCCCCAGCCAAATTTTTTAGATAGAATAATTATATACTTATTTGTATAAAGTAATCCGTTTGTGATCCAGGGTGCGACAATGCATGGAACCAATTAATTTTAAGCGCGCTTCCCATTGCGAATGCATGTCGAACGAAAAGAAAACAAGGTTCGTAATTTAATAAAAGAGCCGATAATTACAAAGGTACAAGCTTATTAACATGAGGATTGAGAAATAACCAATAATTTTGGGCGATTTTTTGGTTTCTATCAGTATTAGATATCTTGCCTTTCTACTCAACACAACGAAAAACTCGAGGCGCACAGGGAATGAATTCTATTTAATAACGAATAAGGTTGTAAAGATGTATCCGAGCTGCGATAATCAATCAATTTTTTTTATATCAGCTAACGTAATTTCTACATTAGTGATTGAAGAATCGAGAGGAGTTTTTTTATGAATCATTGTGCTGGGTCGAGAACAGGGTAACGCATCGCGAATTTTACGTTCATAGCGAGAAACGTATAATTTGCAATAGTGTTGCAATCTGATTTCATCAAGATGATATTAGCTTTCTTTTTCTCTTCCCTTTTTTTAATATTAGCTGTATTGTCATTTAGATACGTGCGTATATACTACACAAAAGATGTTATATTACGATAGCATAACTTTTAAGCATCGATAGATTTCTACGCGATTGTAATTTACGACATAATTTAAATAAACAAATTTACAGTAGATAAACTTCAATCTAATTGAATTTTCTTATCCGTATTTCTTTCCGTCCTTTAAGGAGGGAATCTCTTTTTTTTTTTGGTCAAAAAAATCGATTTTTTTTTTACGGAATCTTGTAGTTTAAGGTCTTGAAAATACTTCTGTAAAGTTTTAATTTGAAATTAATTAAATTGTGAAAGTTGTAAACCGTAAACCGACTCGGCGCGCAGATATATGTTGAAGCGCTCAACAGCTGTTTGAACTCCATGTTGCGTGGTCAATTCAATGTGAATAGATTTTATTGTGTTGACAAAAGGAAAAGAAGAAAGAAAGAAAGAAGGTATACTGTATGGTCCTAATATAGCAGATTAGCTGTAAGTACTTGATATATCTTCATAAACTTAACTTGAAACTTTAAACGCGTTTTTCTCGAAATAGGTTTTTTACAACTGGTTGACATGATTTCTAAAAAACTATTCAATCGATTGACTTGAAATTTTAACTGTATCTTCAGAAAACATCCCTCTATCGCGTGAACTAAGGAAAAAGTGATACGTTATATACTTTTTTTTTATTGCAAAAAAAAATTACCAATTTTAAGAGTAAAATCGATTATTTAAGTTTGACAAGTCGCCATTTTCTCAAAAAAAATTTTTTTTGCTTACTTCTAGTTCAGGCGATAACTACATGTATGCAGAAAAAAACACTGTTTAATTTTTTTGTTTCAGATGATCTCAAGGGTAGATATCGTGTCAACCAGCGATTAAGGCACTCCACGCGGCATCATAAATGAGCAGGAATAACAGGCGATATTTTTAATAAAAAAAATATTTTTAAATAAATAAATATATAATAAAAACATCCGGGAAAGATGAAATTAAAACACCGCATAGTTTTGCTAAAAAAAATTCCAAAAAAAGTCGTTTTTTTTGACCAAAAAAAAAAAAAGAGATTCCCTTAAGCTTTATGTTTTGTTGAGTAACGTGAAAAAGTGTCCCATTGACTTTTTCACGTTGTCGACTAATTATATAGTTAATGAAAATAGAAAATAACATATTACAGAGACAAATAATAAACGCACCTATAACGCACTTGAAATAAGAACTGAAAATGAGCTTGTTGTCTCCTTAGCTTAGCAAGCAATCTTATTTATTTTGGTACTCGATAAAGGTTCCGATAATCGTATATTACAATCTTGAGCCAGTTTTGCAAAAATCGTAATAGCGATACTAACGATATATAATAATGTATAATAATGGTAATAATATTTTCTCTTTTTCTAAAGTAACCTAAACGCAATGTACTCTATTAGTAGTGACATCGTATTTTATCTGTATAGTACCTAATTAACTTAAACAAAATCGTGACGGCATATAGTATACTATATAGTACGATCACGCAACTTTTCAGCTATAGAACTGTCTCTTATACGCCTCTTCTGTACTGTTTTTTTTTCATTTATCTTTTCTCTCTCTTTGAGAATAATATTATAGCGTAATCCTAACAAAGGGCAACCAAGCATCAAGATATGATTCACAATAGCGATTAAGAAGTACAGCATGTTCAGAAATGTGTACACTGCAAAAACTGATATGAATATCCTATTTTTTCCAACTTATTGCGCTATTTAGGCGCAATATTGTGATTTTTTTTGTCCCTAGATTACTCTATGAATTACGTACAACGCAAAAAAATAATTTTTCATTTTTTGTTTTTTTTTTTTTTCCTTTTTAGTTCGCCTTTCTTTTTCCGTTTCTTAATCGAGACATTGACATCTTTAAATCATAAATGGACAACATTGACTATCAAGATATTGCCCTTATGCGTTAATGACAAAATAAATGCGATTAAGAATTGAAAGATAATGATAACTGGAGACAAATTGCATAGATTTAGAATATACATATTGTATGGATAAATACTAACATATCAAAGAACGAACAACAAACATAAGCACAATACAGAAGATCTAGAATAAGACACACTTCGCGTCTTACATATATAATTTGCGATTACTATTTTCGATTATAATTTTCAATTAATGAAAGAAACAACAACGTTTGGATGAAAATTATAAAGGATTTCTGTACCATCTACTTTTAATCAACATCCACATTTAATCACTTTCACTCCTTCTCTTTTATCACACATTTTC
The DNA here is from genome assembly GCF_047496725.1 of Anoplolepis gracilipes. Classification (NCBI taxonomy): domain Eukaryota; kingdom Metazoa; phylum Arthropoda; class Insecta; order Hymenoptera; family Formicidae; genus Anoplolepis; species Anoplolepis gracilipes. Next base: position 6,943,036 of record NC_132983.1, read on the forward strand.
CACTTGTCCAAGCATGAGTAGAATGAAAAAATAAAATTGTGCGCATTACTCAGTTTTTAGAATGAGTAAGGAATTTTTAATCGATAAATTTTTCCTGCAAATTGCGAATATAAATTGAGCATTATCAATTGCCAAAGTATATTAAATTTCAATATTGGTCGATTTAATAAACAAATCAGCTGTAATTAATGAAACAAGTCTAAATTTGAAAATAGAATAAACTATGTCTACATCATTAAACATTACCGTATTCTTACTAAAAATTTCAGCAACTCAGACTCTTACTTGAGATTTCCTCAAGTTTAAGAGTACAGTAAATGATACAGAAATCCGACTGTACACATTATTTAACGCAGAAAAGTCACTAAAAGATTAACATAAAAAATATTCCAACAAATAATATCCGCGTATCCTTCTTGCAAAATAAATGACATTGGAAAGTGCACTTGCTACTTACAAAAGATCGTAGTGATTTAGATCAATCGTATAGGTCCATAGGGAACCGCAAAGTACAAATTTGCACAAATTTCACGCGTACGAATTTCATCGCGTGACATTTTCTCTTTCCACTGTTTCACGCGACGAGAATTCTGCGTCGAAAGCTCGGCGTCCTTTGCCATTACTTGCCGAAACGGTCTTGCTTCGCGATTCGTGCATTATTAAAGTTCTACTCGTATCTATTCGTATAAGACTTCGATTAAAGTGCCTGATGATAGCGAAAGGATAATTATCGCGGAGTCTCATAGTAACCGCATACAGAACAATAACTGCTCTTTTTTTTTTTTTTTCTTTCATTTCTCAAATGCGTGACATGTATTTATCGGCGAGTTTTATAATCCTAGCAGGAAGTTTTTTAATAGGATTCTTTATAGGAGCTTTTGCTCTCTCTTTCTCTATCTCTCTTTCTCTTTCTGTCTCTTAAAACGATTCATCGACTTCTCGCGCGACGTGTGTGTCGATGTAGATACGTAAAACCGTCACACTGATTCATTCGCCGAGCGTAATTATTGTCAACTACGATCAAGTCCTGAGTCCGGCCAAACACTGCGACATTACCGTTTTATTAACGTTCAGAAACGACAACCGTAAGATACCCAGTATTCCGTTACACGTTAATAATATAACGCGCGTTAATGATATATATATATATATATATATATATATATATATATATATATATATATGAAATATACATAGCTTTATTATAGCGGTAACACTATATATCTTTCGTTATAATAGCTATAATGTCACGCACCATCATTTTTTTTATGTTTATTAACGCATAAACATTCTAAATTTAACGCATCTACGGTTTGACTTTGTCGACGTGAAGACAATTATGAGGGAAAGGGAAGAGAAGATGGAAATGGAGCAGAGTCCTGATTCCGAAACTAAATTTTTTAAAGAAAAAAATAATAAGAAACAAAAAGAAAAATAAACTTTTAGATTCTGAGCGTTATGGGCTCATGAAAGAAAAAAATGATAAATTGGATTTTTCATCTTCTGATCCCGTCAATCAAGTCTCGTCGATAACATTTTGTTTTTGTTTTTTCCTTTTTTATTTTGCGTACGATAACGCAAATCGTAGAAAGCGAGACAGTTGCATCATACTCGAGAGAAACTCGGTATAAATCTCTGTGGCAATGATCTACATTCGCACGGCTTAGGGTGGTATCGACGAAAAACAGGGTATCAAATTAACATTAAAACGTTGCAGCGTTTGGTTACGTATCGAACAGAACGAGAGTTGTATACACGAAATGAATGTAACTTCTACCTGTAGGTAGGACACGTTCAACCCTGCATCATATTTTTTTTCTGTTTTTCTTGGAATAAATCAGTGCGATCAGGTAAGAACGGATAAAAGAGAGACAATTATACTCTCTATGTATTACGATATAGAGGCTACTACTACTGTGTGCCGTGAATTGACTCGTTAGTGACTCGGTAGTATTTTAAGCTACGACCGGTTCGGGACTGCACGGTTGAAGCTCCGGCTCGTTTTGCGGTTCCGCGCTGTTGGTGCTCGTGGTGGTAGTGGTGGTGGTACCCGAGGCCGCCGCCGACGTGTTCGGTTCGTGATTCGGATCGGCGGGAGTCATCGCGGCCCATTGCGTGGTATACGGTGCCGCGCGCGCTTGTCGCCTAGCTTTCCTCTTGGCGCGGCGTTGCTCCATGACTAAGCGCAGTCGACGCATCTTGCCCTTTGTCGCTTCATTCTCCTTCGACAGTTCCTCTGCATTCGAAAAACATTACATAGTACTTTATTATTTCGATATTAGTATTAATGGAGCTCTCGAAATGCGCATAGCTTCAAATATTAAATATTACTTTATTTTTTTTATATTACGATTACGTAATATATTTTTGGAAATAATTTATCTATTAAGGGGATACCGTACCGTCCTACCTTACCGATTAAAACTTGTTTCGTTAGACATCAAAATTATTATTTTGGTTGTACAAAATGAAAAATGCTTCTCCACGATGAAAGTACATACAATAACGAAGCAAGAACGTGTGCAATTTTCAGTTAAAAACGAAAAAAAAAAAAAAAATTACAGTTTTAAATTATCGACTACTAGCGCGTCATGTCGTAACTGTATTTGCTTAATATAAAAGTTTTGCAGTACAGTGTACTCGACAAAAATTATTTTTACTAGACATCAAATTCATTTTCTACAAGTTTACATATATTCTGTCATGCATTTCCTTAGACGAAGTGAACTTATTTTGTACGTGCAAATTGCAAAACTTTTAAAATAATAATTTTGATGTCTAACGAGGCAATTGTTTTGATCGGTAAGGTAGGACGGTACGGTATCCCCTTAAAATATATACAGTTTATGGAATAAATATATTATAAAGTATTATGATTAATTTGAATAGCCTCTATTAAGTTTGTTAATCTCTTCTTTAATATTATCGTATTAAAAGTATATTATAAATGCATACCGTTGGAGTATCCTGGTGTGGAATCATGGCACCCGACCGATGTATTCGAGCCACCCGCATTAGTTGTGCTGGCAGAGGATGTAGACATCGAGGAGGACTGTTGACGAGTATGCGAATGCCTATGATGATGATGCCTGTAGTGGCCTGCGGATGCAGCCGGTGTCGCGCAGAGCAAATCATTCAAAATGTGAATGATGGTACTGATGTCCCGCTTTGGTCGACCGTGTCTGTCTTGGAGGGCCGGGTTCAAAGTGCCGCTGAACGTGCCGGAGTAGACACCCTTACCGTGATGATGCATACTCTCTATTATTGCGCCTTGCCTACGTCTCGCGTTCTCCTAATTTTATAAAATATTTTGTAAAAATTTGGTAAAACTTGTATGCCGTTAACATTAATGATAATATTAAAGTGACATACTGAGTGTGTACGCTATAAACACGATAATTTTAAGAGCCTGAGAGTATACAAGTAAAGACATTCATCGAAAACGAAAATCAATAATTAACGAATGAAAAATTTCGTCTCATCAAGAACGAACAGTTTAATTCATCTAGGTCTCTAGACCGGATTCGATCATAATGCATCTCTCAGGATCTTAATCGACGCGACGTCAATCAAGAATAATGATACACAGGGGGGAACTGGCTTCGGTAACAATGTATACCTCTGCGAGGTCGACCCGCGAGGTGAGTACCTCAGAGGAGAGCTGCTTCAGCTTTTGCGTGAGGTTCCGGGAAGCCTCAGCAAGCGCCCGGGTGTCGAGAGTGGCAGGCTTGGGTGGCGACTGCTCCAGCATCAGCGACGAGGTGCAGCTGGGGCTTTGCGGATTCGATTCATCGTGCTGACTACTACTCCTCGTCGCGTCAATGCCATTGAAGGTGACGGATGACGATTGCTGGCCGTGATGATGGTGACCGCTGCAGAGCTTTTTTCTGGGCGTCGAGTCGTAGGACATCGTCGGCTCCAAAGTAGTTTGTTCCTGAATCGGGACAGAACCCGCGGCGGAAGAAGAAGAGGAAGTTGAGGAGGAAAGATTAGGCAAACCAGACTTGTTGTTCCTCGAATGATGATGATGATGGTGATGGTGGTGGTGATGATGATGACCATGATGGTGACCGTGGTGATGGCCATGATGATGATGATGGTGGTGATAGAGCGGGCAGGGTTGACAGGCGCTGGAGGAGCTCGTGGGCGAAACACCGTGCGGATTGCCACGCGAGGATTGCGACTGACTCGAGTTGTTGGAGGACGATGACGACGACGACGACGACGAGGACAATGACGAGTGCATCGGGCTGATCGGCGTCGCGGAGACGGACGAGAGTGACGTAACGCGACTGGAGCAAACCGGGCTGGTGGTGGTAGTGGTTATTCCAGCGGTAGATAGAGTATTGCTGTTGCTGCTGTAACCAGCGGCGGCGTGTAGGGCGCTGGCAAGGCTGCTGATCAAATGTGACGTTCTACCGCTCGGTCCACCAGTGTTTTGCGACTTGACAATGTTTCCTGACGATCTAGCTGCCAGACATCTTCTGGCCTGCAACGAGGAAGAAACATGGCCGCTAGGTAAGCTGGACGCGTTGCTCGTAGCATTGCCGCTGGCGGGTAAACTGTGGCCGCTGTTGCTGCTGGTGGAACTCGTCGTTTGATTGGCAGTCGGCGAAGCCGGGGTTACGGTAGACAGCTGCAGCTGTATCAGCATCATGTGATCGCCCAATCGCATTGTCAGATTAAGCGGCGCTTTGCCGGACAAAAAGTCGTTCACCTGTGAGTCATTCAGACTCTCCAAGGCCTGCATTACACTCTGCTCTGGCCGTTGTGCCTGAAACAAACAACGGGCGTGAAGAAAGGAATTATTCCTTGTCGTCATTTCAAGAGCGATAACAAACGAGAATGTCGTTATCGAAAAAACTTTCATCGTCGATTAACATGAGATTGTCTGCTTCTACCAGATAAGTAAAATATAACATAATAATCATTTGAAAAAAAAAAAAAAAAAATTTATTGATTATAGACAACACGTATACAATATAATTATATAATAAAAATTGGTAAAGTAGTTTAATCTGGACTCCCCTCAAGGTTTGTCGTGTATGTCAACCTTTTTACAACCCTACACACCTCTTCCTATACTCTTTTCCTCTGTTACCATCTCCTGTCGGAGGATGGCTTATCCCTCTAACTTCAACCGCAGAGTGCGTCTTATCTGCCGGTCAAAGGGACCTACTATTTACTGCCGGTTCCGAACGGCCTACTAGATAGAGGGAAGTTTTGTGGCAAGATACTCTTTCTTCGGTGGGTTGCCATTGCTATCCGAGAGGTGGCAATCAAATTAAATCGAATAAAAATTCGAAATTTCTGGTCGGATTTGAACCCGAGATCTTAGGCACAGCAAGCAGACGCACAACTCACTGTGCCAGAATCGCACATAATATAATTATATAATTATAATGTATAATTGTGTTGTCTTATATGCAATAGTAGTATGTATAAATACTATTGTGCGAGCAGGAAAAGAGGAATATGTAAAATTCCAAACGTTGTAAGATGAAGCGCGAGAAAAAAAAACGCGGTCGCGAGATAGAGGCGCGAGAAGAAGACCTGCAGAGGAGAGGAAACCTCGCGGAACCGCTCAAACCCTCGACGAGCACAGTTAGGCCATCCCTCGCGCACACCTAACGGACTTCCTTTCGCCGGACGCGGTCATCGTCGGATTCGGTAATTCGATTCGCAAACCTTTTCTGGAAAGTTCTGATTTCGAAGCGTGTTACAGCATATCCCCCTTTAACATTCGGAATTTACAGTTTCGGGAAAAAAAGCGGTTTTAATTCTTATTTTAAATTATTATTTTTCGGAAGTAGATTTTCCCTTCAACGTAAATCTGGTCGAAGATTATCTTCTTTACATCTTCTTCATATTTTCGATATTAATATTAACAGTATTAGTTGAAATTCCATTTAACATAATTGAAAGAGACATAAGAATTTATTTATTTCTGCACGGTCATTTTATAATCACTTAAGATTCTCAAAACAGTCATTACAAATTCATATCCATATTATCTTAATTAACTTTCCAGCTATTTTAATCTCAAGCCGATCTAAAGATTAAAATTCTAAAACGCTTTTAAACCAGAAAATTAAAAAGGCTTAAATGATTAAATATTTTTTTTCAAGCCATAATTCCGACAAGAAATCAGGAAGAGCTTTGACAGAGATAACGTCTGCCTTTCCTACGCAACTGATCACGCGTAGACTCAATATACAAAAAATTACACAACATGTAAAAACACACTACATGAAAGAATGTAACCTTCACGCGTGCCTGCATATCACGTTCTTCGTAATATGCAGTTTTGAGAGAGCGATCGAGTATTATATCCTGCGTTCGCAAATATATTTATAAACAACTATAAATTATCGTATTCGCGCGTAGCGCGACTATCTTGAGACCGTATTGCATCAATCAAAGTTTACTTTATCAATATTCATAGGTCGTCGATAATGTAGAAGAGAATCATTGTAAAATTGTGAAATTTTTTTCTAGTTGCGACACGACGCTCTAAATTATTAATCCACTAATAATAAGTTAAGAATGTTTAGCACCTACAATCGGAGCAAAAAGTAGTCGAAATTGACGAATATATATTTTTCTCATATATCTTAATATATGATTATTATAAAGATTGCATAAAATCTTATTATTTATTCCTAGCTAGAGTGTAGAAATGTATTTTCCAACTTCTGTTGCTTTTTTTCGGAGAATTTTCGTGTTTCTTAAATTATAATGAGAAACTTTTATCATCGACGGTACTTCGATTTCAACATTACAGCACACAATTTGAATTATAAAAATAAAAGAATTTACTCGTACAGAGTAATTTAAAATGTCGGAATAAAAATTATAATAGTGAATAATGACAAAATATAGAAGATTTTTAACTATTTCTTTGATAAATTTAATAATTTGTCATTTCTCCGAGAAGAAAGAAATGTGGCAACATGCTAATTTTTCATAAGTTGGTCAAATTGCAAATTGACATACGAGGCCTAGTCGCTTCTCGCTTACACGTTTGTATATAGAGGCTTCTTCACATGAAAAGATAGGTTATTTAAAATGTCAAAAGAAGGCTCAGCTGAATGCTATGTTGCCACGTTTTCACAATAAATAATATGTCATCTCGGATAATAGAACGAAATTGAGAAAATTATATTCAATATCTTTTGAACTAGTCAGTACTTGACCAAAATTATGTGATCAAATATTTCCTTTATATTTAAACTATACTTTTGCAAATTTTGAATAAATTCCTATTATTATTTCTATCTATTTTAGCTCTTAAATTAACACGATCACAAGTTTTTTATAAGATAGAGAATCTGTAATCGTATAAATTTAAGGGCTAAAAAGGACAGAAATAATTATAATAAATATAATTATATTAATACTTTTACTTATAATTAGATGCACAAAATAATTATATTTATAATAATATCGACGGGTAAATTCATTGCAAATTAAAATCCTTATAACTTTTGATTGCTTCAGGGAATCAACTCTAGATTTTTTTACAAGTCTTCGAACATGTATCAGAACAATCTGTGCAAATTTTATTAAATTCTTATATTTTAAAAAATAAGTACTAAACATCCTTAAATATAAGAAACCGCGATTGTCTCGGTGCGGCTTCCGATGTCGAATCTCGCTGCACGTGTCGCACTAAACCTTGTTCAAGTCAGCTATAGGATAAGATACCGGTATATCAGTCGAGCAACAGTATGTCAGAGGAGAACGGGAATGATAGCGAGCGTTTACGTACTTTTGTCGCTTTGTTATATATAAGGTGTTTCGTGAATCGACACGTCATGTAAATATTTCCGTTCAACTGTATCTCGAGTCCTTTCTAGACTTTCTCTAAAGAATAAAAATGCCTCTTATTTAAATAAAAGATTTAAAGTAATAAGTTTGTTGGAATATGTGCCGTAATCTTTTTTTCGATTTTTTAAAATGTCTTGACGACATTACATACATATTTATATATACGCATACTTATAATAACAGATTTTAAATTAAGATTCCGTTCTTCGTCTTCGTCGCGACATCGGGCATTCTTTTGTACATTGCGAACAGAGCGAGTCAACAAACCCGATCTCGTCGGTGAAACGCTCTTGCAAAACGATTAACCAATCGGGTCCACACTCCCGGTACCCCCGGATCGTCTGCTTCTCCCGCGGTAAACTTCCTCGATGCGCAACGATTGATCGGATGAGACTCCTCAATCGTGACGGACCGTTTAAGAATTGTAAGACGCGCTGTATCTCGTTCTTTCAGACTCTTTAATGGAAAAAAAAAAATAAAATAAAAACTTGAGATTGAAATGTACATATATATATATATTTTCTCAATTACGTGTCGGATAATTTTTCCAAGTTGTCGTAAAAAATGTATTACATCATTTTGTTATTCTCAGCTCTTCAGTCGTAGAAAGAAACTCGAAGAAATTCATACGTATATATTCCGTCGTTGAGAACTTCTTGAAAGTTGATACTATAACTATACTAAATGAGTGAAAGCGATAATAAAAGCGATACACACGGGTCAAATAGATTGAACACTGACGCGGTTGATCGCGTAATTGACGATGAACTTGTTGACTTTTCGTTATCGGAATTAAACTATTATAAATAAAGGATGCAAATCGATATAAAAATAATACCTCGGTATACAGCAATTTTCTCATACTCGATATTCGAATGTTATCGTTTTCTCCAAGTTTTAGTTTTTTTTTTCTTTTTCTTTATCATACGATATTAAAAGTATTAAAGCGAAATAACCGTATTTCATATATCGAGTACTTTGCGTTTGAAAAAAAAATTTTTTCTCTCGCGAAAATAATTTCACTTTTTGCTTTTCCATTTTCAGATGAAAATTATTCGATTAAATCCCCCGTCTGCCTGCGTGTCTCTTTTAATTCATTTATCGCCTCACTTGAAATTCCAGAAATGAAAGGAAACTTTGATAGACTATTTAAACACTCGCGCGACTAGAGAAAAAATGCAATAATAATCTGTCGAATTTTTTTTTTATCCAATGGTGAAATAATGATTAATGACCGTGCATTTCCGGCGGAAATAGCCGGGCACACCAATTGGCTTACCATCGTCATCTTTGACCGCAAAATCAATTTACCGTAAAGTGGGTGTGTGTATGCCTTAACGCGATAATCTCGATTGCCGTTCAGTTAAATCAAAACGCCGGAAATCTAGAAACTGGATAAAATATTTGATCAAGAAATACGTACAACGGCAACAATTATTATTATCAGTGAAACGTTTCCAGGTAATAAAAAAAAATAGCGTTCGCGTTCAGGAAAAGTCTATCGTCTTTAAATCGAATATTTTTCAAAACGTCAATAAAAAAAAAAAAAAAAAAAAAAAAAAAATGTCAAACAATGGATGTGACAGAGCCAATGCTTCGAAATGGTCGTTTAAGTGAAAGTTCTTTTTTCGAGTTTTTATATTATTTTCGAAAATACATGTATAAAATTTATATCAACTGCAATAATTAAAACTACACTTTACTAAACTTCATTAACAGTTAATGGATTTGTGTGTAACGCTTAAAGCATTTTGATAAAATGTAAAATATTTAAATGTAGCTTTCTGGGCTTTTTATAACCTGTCACAATTATTTACTCATATAGAAAAGCGTATTAAAATGTCAAGGATAACACACCTGTGTGTGTGTATAGTATATGTAATAATACTAACATACGTATAACAAATATAGAACACATACGTTTAAAATTATATAATGTAATAACACGCGTGATAAAGATGTGAAAAATTATATCTCGTTAATCACGAGTTTGGGTTTTGAACTTTTGCCAAGAATAATATTAGTAAACAATTCGAATAATAATAATCAGATAATAATAATTCAAATTAACAACTTGATAAACGACTGGAAGATATGAGAGACTCGCTTATAGAAGCGTTGAAATTAATTGAATTCCGTCGAAGATGAATTCTGGCCATTTCGCCAACGTCTAATGATTTTACGAGTAATTTCGCGAAAGCGGCGCCGAACAAAGTCCGAAAAGCCGAACAACCGCCAGGCTGTTTTCTCTCTCTCTCTCGCTCTTTCGGATCTCGAGCGAACGGATGAGGAAAAAAGGAACGTGCCGAGAGATAAAAGTACGCTGCGAAACGTTGCTCTTCGATCGCGAGGCGCTCGCTGCTCTCGCAGCCGAATCGGGCTGTGTGAATCTGTAGAGGCCTATAGAGGCGTCTCGCCTCGTCCTTCCTCCCCCTGCCTCCCGTAAAACCCTCCCACGAACGATATTCATAGGGTGTGTCGGAGAATATGTAAATAGCTGCTAGATATCAATTTTAATATCTCTATATTGATCTCATAAACGAAATATATTCAATAAATTATATAAAACACATTCTATATGTTTGTAATATAAAATATCAAATTTAATGAAATTATTTCAATCCTCGAAGAAAAAAAAAAAAAAAAAAAAAAACTATTTATATTTATTATTCAGATTATTTCGATGCAGGATCTATTCCTCAACAGATATCATTAATAATAGGGAGTTTGCATTTAAAAAAATACATTTTTTTATATATGTAATTTAAATATATGTATATTATTATAAATTTATTTATAAGAAAATTTTAAATTTTAATCAATAAAAAGATATTAAAAAATTAAATTAAGATTTAATAAAATTTAAATTGTGAGAAAACGATTTTGATTGGTTGGAGTGCGTGACGTCACAGTGCAATAGTTTCAACCGTTTGTTTTCTGTATTCTGTATTGCGCTGTTCGGTCATTCTTGATCTCGAGGTACAAAGAAAAACAATTTATTGGGTGTTTTAATTGTTGTATTTTTACATAGAAATATAAAACAGGTTTTGTACGTGTTACCTTTGTCCATTTTCACAATAACTGGATATTTTAATAAATAAAAATAGTGTGTTGTCACTTTATATGTTAGTTAGGTTAGGAGGAGACACTATTTCACGCTTTTTGGCGCTATTAGCGTCTCCCCGAATGCAGATATTGCACTGTGACGTCACATCGCGTTCGGGAGGACCCGGTCGTTTCCGGATCGTATTGGACAATTTCAAATAATGTAATTTTTATTATTGATTTTCTCGCTTAATTTGCATTAAAAAATTACGAAAAAAATAATTACATTTAAAACTATATATAAATTATAAAATGCAATTGTTTTTCAAAATCATGTAAACTCCCTATTACAATGGTTATATAATGCACCGTATCTTTTTTCCACGACACCCTGTATACCATGTACCGATCACGGCTGAGACGAGGAGAGAGGGAAAAGGCGTACAAGAGAGAAAGAGAGAGAGAGGAGACGCGCGTATAACGTACACACAGGCGCACACCCGGCTCTCGATCGTACACATGTATTCACACACACGTGCACGCGCGCACACACATAGAACAAGCCTTTAAAATTGACTGCGGGTGACCGAGAGAGCCGAGCGAGAGGGCCGGGTCCCCCTTGACAGCCATGCGAACAAGTCTCGGGGCCGCGGATAAGGACCGCGCGCGCGCGCGCGCGCTGTTGCTAGCGGCTCGAGCCCGGACCGCTGGAGTCAATTTCCAGACCTCGAGGGAAAGGGAGAAAGACCTAACCCCCGTGTGTCCCTCCCTCGCGTAATGCCTTCGACCCCTTTAACCCTTCGACGCTCGAAACCAGGAGTTCATTCACAGAAGTGGGCTGCGATATACGAAAACATCACGCGATCCTCGCGTGAAACTGCCGTATCGTCTCGTGGAAAATCTGCCCGATTATTTAGAGCTTTAGCTCTATTTTCGATAGTACTCTCGCGATATACTCTAATCACCCGATTCATCTTGATTTCAACATATGCATTAATTTAATCTTGTTGTCTATATTTTTATATTTGTGTCAAAGGGAAATTCTTCCCGTTTAAATAAATAAATAAATAAATTAATTTCTACTACATTGTAAATTATTTGTATCATTTTACTAAACGGAATGTCAAATGCTAAATACATTTCTCTTTTCGCCTCATTTCCGAGAACACGAAAATCATCTTCGAGTATTTCCGTATGCGTTAAACTTGCGCCTAGTGCTATTCGCCTTGCTAGTTTGTCTCTCACTTTGCAATATCCTTTACAGTCGTGTAATTCTTAAGCGGAAATGCACAACGAGGGGGGAGGAGAGTCGTTTCCGTGACGTTACTACAACTTGTTTCCTAAAGGCTGGTGTTCCGCGTGTGGAACAACACCTGTACGTTGTATCGCGGCCGGTTATAGAGTCGGGTTAGATTACGTTACGTTACGTTACTTCGGCCAGACTTTACGAAACGTTACATCGCCTAAAGTCATATGGTCGCCTGGGCGTCATATGTTTGCGCGTTCCGATTTCTGTAACAGATCGTTGCATGACCAGATGTCTCGTATATATTATACAAGCGACTCTTTGAAATTTGTGTCGTACATTTTATCATATAATAAAAATATTATTTATTATTTTCATTTTATTTCAATATATATGTACAATACATATGTACACTATTATATAACATATTTTTTAAAATCTTAATAAAACAATCGATAGTTTCTTTCTTCATAAATTGACATTAAAACGTCAACTTTTCGATAAACTTAAAATGAAAACGAAACCCAATACAATTTATTGTTTTAAAAATGTTATACGTTTTTGATAAGAAAAAAAAATATATATATATATATTTCTCAAATAGGGTTTAAAAAAATTTACACGCTTAGTCAATTTCGTGAGTTTTGATTTTGACATTTTTATCGATTTATTTTCGGAATAAAAATTTCTCTTAAAATACACAAAGGGCCAAGGGGCTTAAGATCGCAACGTATTCGCGAATCAAAGGATAAAGGTGTCGAAAACGATATGGCGTGACCGAGAAACCAAGTGACCCGGCGAATACGCGAATGCCGGAGTTAACGGCGTTTGTCCGCGGCGGATCGCGCGCCTCCTCCGTGTACGTTCTCTTAGTTTCCGAGTCACCGGCATCGTCCGCGAGCGAGGAACAGTTCCAGGATGGAGACTCGGTGGTGCGCGAGAATCCAGGTTGTGATCGCGGATGCGACAGAAAGAAAGAAAAAAAACGAACAATCCCAGTTAGAAACAGACGGGGCTTAAATTCATCTCGATTGTGATTAAATAAAATTTCCATTCCAATAATAGAGAGTTTGCATGATTTTGAAAAACAATTGCATTTTATAATTTATATATAGGTTTAAATGTAATTATTTTTTTCGTAATTTTTTAATGCAAATTAAGCGAGAAAATCAATAATAAAAATTACATTATTTGAAATTGTCCAATACAATCCGGAAACGACCGAGTCCTCCCGAACGCGATGTGACGTCACAGTACAATATCTGCATTCGGAGAGACGCTAATAGCGCTAAATAGCGTGAAATAGCGTCTCGCCAAACCCTAACCAATATATACAATGACAACACACTATTTTTATTTATTAAAATATCCAGTTATTGTGAAAATGGACAAAGGTAACACGTACAAAACCTGTTTTGTATCTCTATGTAAAAGTACAACAATTAAAACACCCAATAAATTGTTTTTCTTTGTACCTCGAGATCAAGAATGACCGAATATCGCAATACAGAAAACAAACGGTTGAAACTATTGCACTTGTGACGTCACGCACTCCAACCAATCAAAATCGTTTTCTCACAATTTAAATTTTATTAAATTTTAATTTAATTTTTTAATACCTTTCTATTGATTAAAATTTAAAATTTTCTTATAAATAAATTTATAATAATATATATTTAAATTACATATATAAAAAAATGTATTTTTTTTAACGCAAACTCTCTATTATAATAATTAATCGGATGACTTATAAATGAAAAAATTATTTTATCAAACTTTTCTTCTTCTTTATCCCAAAGAAAGGAGAGAAGAGCAAATCGACACACCGTACCACACCTTTCGCGCGAACCGATAGTTTGTCTTTCGGCGATGACATGCGCAGATAAAACCTGCACCAATAACTGCTCATTATACCGCGCCAGTTGCCAGTGGGTTCATTTGATTAATACCCACGTGCGAGAGTATACAGTACAGAGAATATACGAGAGTTCAACTTACCAACAGTCCGGTTTCCACACTTGGCAGCAATGTGAGTCGGCTGTCGTTCTGTAGGCCATTTTCCGCGAGCGTTCCTTCGCGCAGCTGCCTAAAATAAAAATACCAACGGGATGGTTATACTTATGATCGTCGTGGGAAATTTTCGAAATAAAAAGGCCATCGAGTAACGCACATCAACACAATATGTTATAGACACTATATTTAAAGGAAAAAGAGAGAGAAAAAATGTTTAAAGAGAAAGTTTTGATTATAAATTAATATACTTTATAGAGAATATAGTTGATAGCTGAGTTTTTATTATTATAACGACATCTGGTCGCAAATTTCTTTTTCGACCCAAAATATTTTATAGTCATCTATTTATTATTGGTTAAAAAAACGCACAGTAAATATTTATGATTATTTTGCTTTTCTCAGTGACTTGAAGTCGAGCTTGTTTTAAAAGTGCCTATAAAAGAGCCGAAGTAAAATTTCTTTGAAAAATTAGTCGTCGCGATACACGAAACCTAACGTTCGATCCGCTCGTAAAATCGTTATGGTCCTCTGACGAAAGAGTTTCTCGCTGCATCTGCCCTCTCTCTCTCTCTCTCTCTCTGTCTCTCTCGTTGGATCGCTCTCAGGAGAGGGCCCAAAACTCGTGAATATTCGTGTACCGCGATAAAATTGGGGCTTTCTGAGAAACGTCCGAAATACAAGCCATTCGAGCGTGTTAATCGAGAGGACTTGAAAAGGCAGGATGAAGGAAGAAGAAAGCGATAGGCGGACTGCGCCAAGAGAAGGTATTCGCAATCGATGAAAAATACACACTTGTATGCAGGCAGTTCGACAGAATTGGGTCGTCTCGCTTCGACATAAACATCCCGGTCTATATATCGACTTTCTTTAACTCTCTCTATAAATAAATAATACGAGGAATATAAGTTATATTTTTCCGCATATTTGGAATTGTTCAGATAACCGATAACGAAGAAAAAGTATATTATTTCTACTCGTCTACGAAAATTTATCACGACTACCCCTATCTTCTCATTTGATCAAAATCAAACCCCTAAAATGGGATGATTAACTGAAGATGGCGACGATGAAAAAAAAAAAAAAAAAAAAAAAAAAAAAACAGAAACAAACATTTTTCCGAACTTTGCGCTGTATTTCTGGGCAATCAAAGTCCATCGCGACCCAATTCGCACGCACGCACGCACGCACGCACTATCGCGAGGTTGCTGATGCAACCGCTACCAAGAGCGGAAATCGACGGAAATAAACACGCGCGCGTATAAACGCGCACGATAAAAAGCCGTTTTAGAGAGGCTCAATGAGCGGAAATGTGAGGCATAAGTGGTACCTTGTTATTTTGAAGATAACAAAATCGAAACAATTATACAATACGTGAAATAGAAAGAAAATATAGAGTAATAGTTATACGTATAAATTGGTTTAAAGTTTTAATATTATTTTTTTATACCACGTGCGTGTCGCGAATTAAAATAGAATCTCCTTTTGTTTCACTGACTTTCCCGATTATATTCCATGTTATATAATTATTATTTAATTTTAATACAGTAAGATAATTATATAGTGAATAATAAAAATAATTTACGTCATCCAATTTAAACGCGCAAACACAAGCCAACCACATAATAACCTATTTATTTTTATTATATCTATTACTACTATTCTTCTCTTTGGTTATTTCACAATTCTTTTTCATAATTCTTAAATAAAACGAAAATTACCCGCCTTGATAAAATTAAAAATATAATTCATTATCGACCACCTCATTAACCAAGTTCAAGTAATTTACTCAAGTCATCCGACTCACTCCAACTCGCTGTCTTCGCTATCTCGGGCGTTCTTGCCATGCGCGATTATATAGTGATAATGCGCGATACGTCTTCCGGTATCGCTCGATATCGCGTATACGATTACGTCGCGATACCACACGCTGGTGCGTGTCTTCCGCGCGCGCGCGAGGAAAAAAACGCGAGCTACAACATACAAACTCTGGGCGATTTCGTGGCTGGCACTGACGAAACTCGTGATAACGTGATTGTCGCGTAGAAAGGAACACCGATAAGAAAACGCCAACCCAGGAGATTTAAACCCCCCCCGTAATATCGTAAAGCTGAGCGTTTCTGATACAGGGTGTCCGGTAATTACCGCCCCACCTCTCTAGGGCTGATAGAACAGGTTAAACTAAACATAAAAGTCCTCTACCATTTTGCGATTTCCGCAATAATTATTAAAGTATTAATTAAAAACACTCAGCAAACGATATTACATATATATATATATACGGGGTGTCCCATTTTAATTCCTCCAGTCGAATATCTCGAAAACCAAGCCCGGGAGAGAAAAATGTTTCAGGCAAAAATTGTTTGGTTTCGAGGGGGGCCATAAGATGGCACACCATTGGTCTGACCTTGAAAGTCACATAAACGTCATGTTCAATTTTTTAAATGGGTTACCCTATATATTATTGCATATTCTTGTAGCTTATCTCGAGAACTTTCCAAAACACTATGATAAAATGTTTTTTTATTAAACACTTTTCGAGTTATAAGGCTTCAAAGTTGCAATATTTTGACATAAAATACAAGATATCTCGTAAAATATTCATTTCTCGATTATCTTACCTTAATACTTTTATACACAGAATAATAAGAAGAATCAATTGGTGGAAAGAAAACACATAGTTACCTTTAAGAAAAAATTTGAATTTGCAACTAGCAGTTACACATTTCTACTTTAACATAATTATGTGTTTTAATGGAGGAATTAAAATGGGATACCCTGTGTGTGTATACACACACACACACTAGATAGAGTAGGTCAAACTAAACATAAAAGTCCTCTACCATTTTGCGAATTTCGCAATAATTATTAAAATATTAATTAAAAACGCAACATATGCTATAAATTAATATTTTATGTTCAGTTTGACCTGCTCTATCTGCCCTAGAGAGGTAGGGCGGTAATTAGCGGACACCCTGTATACTCGAGTCGGACGACTTGATTGAAGTAACGCGCGAGAAATGTTTTTGCATATGCATCAATGTAAATGTAGTAACGATATGTGTGGTTTCGGATTTACATTCGATCCTGATCGCAATGAGCGCCGTTGAAATCAATTTTCGCGAGTCTGTATCTTTGAGCTATCACGAAGACCATCTTAATTCTCTTCATTTTCATACGCAAAAAAAATTCAGCATAATTCTCAAGAATTAAATATTATATAAGCAAAAGGTCAAAACGTGTGCTTTGTGACTATTCGTTCTCTAACGTCATCGACCAAGATGTATACGAAATATGCGTTTCGTTCAGATACATATATCTGATAAGAAAAATATTCCGTTTTTATTCTTTTGTGAAATTAATTATTAAGAGAGAAGATTGTGGATCAAAATTATTCTGCTTCAAAGGAATAATTTTGTCGTACCAGATATCACTCAAGATTGATAATTCTTAACATTTCTAATAGTTTGATATATTTAATTTGACGTAATTAGTATTGACAAATCTTTTAGCAACAATTTCACATAATAATAATAATAATCAGTTTTCTTACATCTTTTACATTTATCTATGGTAGAAAAATAATGATATCAATATGTAAAAAAATGTATAAATTAATCTCTGAGCTATCACGAAGACCATCTTAATTCTCTTCATTTTCACACGCAAAAAAAAATTCAGCATAATTTTCAAGAATTAAATATTATAGAAGCAAAAGATCGAAACGTGTGCTTTGTGACTATTCGTTCTCTAACGTCATCGACCAAGATGTATACGAAGAATGCGTTTCGTTCAGATATATAACTGAGGCAGAACGAGAAGAGGATGAGAAGGGGAGCGATGTTCGATGTCAGATCCCGTCCCGTGTGTCGTGCACCAATCGAGGGTTATTGTACCCTCGGACCATTTTCACGAACGCCAAAGTCGTTATCTCTCGGGCCTGACGAATGGCCCGAACATGCACATTCTTATTCCTCGGTCTTTAGTCACCAGGCTACGTAAAAAAAAAAAAAAAAAAAAAAAAAAAATGTAGGCATGTTTCCTTCTCCTCTCACGCCGCGTCCAGTGTTTTCTTCTCGTTCCTTTATTCATCGCGATATTTGCGCGACACACGAGGCAGTGATTTAAATGACGAGGCGAGGCGGTCTTAAAAACTATATACGCCATTTATCGACACGCGAGGTTGTGATCAATGCGAGGTCAAATTATATCTCGATTATCAAAACAACATCAGTCTGTTAAAAGGGTTAAAGTTATTGTGATTTGAGCTGGAAGCGCAAGATATTTCATCGTACATTCTTTAATGTATTATTCCCCGATTTTTATTTTAAATCACGTTAATTATTTCGCATATTTAAAAAAAAAAAAGAATTTAAAGAATTGACTTCCTTTTAATATTATAATAAGTGCTGTAAAAATTCAAGTTGTTACAACAAGTTACACGAGCGAGATGATTATATGTTCGACAAAAATATGAAGGGTTTGAGTAAAACCTCGTGAACCTCGCTCCCTTCGTGAAACCGACACCAGGAGATTTTATACCGCACGGGGGAGGGGGGGTAACGCCCCGCTACCCACCCTCTTTTACTAGACTTGAGTAACGTGCTGGCCACATTGAGTGTCCAGATATCACTGTCGCTTTCCTTCGATGGTCGAGCAGTAGTTAAGGACGATTCTCATTGCGAAACGTTCTACGCAGCATGTGCTGGACAAACAAGAATCGGAAAAAAGGCAAAACCTCTCGGCCTTGGCGAATATGCATCTCGCATCGATCACGATCGCTCGAGAGATTATTGACTTAATCTCGTGTGCGTATTTGTAAAATGCTCGAGATTGATGGTTCGTAACTTTCTCTCTTGATAATTTGATGAATCTGATTACCACGGCATTTATAGTAACAAAACTCACATCTTTTTGTTTTTCGCATCATCTTTTCAAACCATCTTAACTCTGAGTCACGAATTTTTCTAAGTGTTAGTATTTTATAAAATTTGGTATATAAGGGTTTTTGGGGTTGCTTATTACGAATTCATTGTCAGATTTTCAAAATTCAAAATGGCGGATTCAATATGGCAGACGAAATTTTACTTCCGCCATATTGGATCCCTATATTAAATTTTGGAAATTAAATTTTTTTTCCTTTAGATTCAGATTCTGCGATCTAAAAAAACCTTCAGAGAAAAAATTTAAAAAAGAATACAACTGTTACTTTCAATTTAGAACAGAAAATATTGTTTTTTATATATTTTTTATCAAAAAAGGAGGATTTAACAAAAACAACATAGTGGAAAATTGTAAAAAATTCTGAAAAATACTCTAGAGTGTACTAAGATTATAAAAAAATTGCCGTATTTATTGTCATAATAGATTAGTAAAAAATGCATTTTTTCGTAAAAAAGTACTAATTTTGACTGTCTGTTTATATATGGTATTTTTGCAATTAACAATTAATGACTGTTTATATTTTTTTACACTGATGTTTTACATTGATGTTCTAGAGACTCTGTAGAAACAAAAAATCCGGTATTTGTTGATAAAAAAATAGTTAAACCAATAAAAAACTACGAAAAAAGGTGGGTCTCTGGATGACCCGCTGTGACTCAAAGGGTTAATCACTTTTGTTATTCACTTATCTACGTGTTGGAAAAAAATAACAAATTTTTAACATTTTCAGGATAATCAAATATAATTAAATACAATACTCTTAAGTTGCTATTTTCATCGGAATAATAACAACGAGACGTTGTTAAAATAAATCTTTTGTTATATTATTTTTATTTTTGTCCTCATTCGTCCGACATGAAATTACAATGCTAGTTTATTCAAGATTGCTCGAGTTATTATGAATTTCATCGACAGTGTGAGATATTGAATAAAATTGACTGATTGATGTACATCACCCACGCGCTCATTCCAGGGAAAAGAATTCGAAATGAAAGAATTAATAAAGCTACATCGATTGACGCCGAAATTAAAATGTTTGCAACTGGGAATAATATCGACACTCGATTACTGTTGACTTTTCTTTTTTTTTTCAATGCATAAGTTGTGCAATATGAGGACATCTTAGAATTGAAAGCGACATATCGATTAGATTCGTGTTAAAATAATTGCGAAAGTAAACGCCGAATATTTTTTCCTTTTTGGCGTTTATGCAAATAGTGCGTGGATTGCATGTGCGAATAAATTTTGGTGGATAATTCAATTTTGCAGCAGTCTGTGCAACAAGAGAGATTCTCGCACGAGAAAATTAACAAAATTAATTATCTAATGATCGGTTAATTGACGTATTAATGGTGCAATTGATTGTGTGGCGATCTAACGAAGCAACTCGATAATAGACACAACCAAATGTACTTTGAAACAGTTATGTGTACATTTGATAATTTTATCTGCACAACAATATAGCTATCTTCATCTAAAAAAAAAAAAAAAAAAAAAAAAAATAACAAAATATGTGCTTATTGTATTTACAAATATTTTACATCTTTCGAAGAAGAGAAAGTACATGTCGGTCAAATTTATAAATATATACACAGTATAATGTTTAATGATAAACATATTTATAATTGTTTGGAATCTATTCTTATCGGCATATATTTTGTATTGCGAAAACTTTTGGATGAAAGTTCTTATCGCGTTTGCTCCAACTGATAACGCGATCGTATAGCGATCGAATTTAAGAAAAATGAAACCTTACGTGCGTCTGGCATGAAAATGTAGTTTCGCTTGGTCGACAGTTTGTCAACACCCGTTATCTCTCCACGCCGTAATTGCTAAACTTGCTTATCAACCAAGCCTGAAGTGCTTCCTCTTTGAGCTTGGGGCTCTCATACACGATGTATACACGCACGTGTATTTATATGCGCGAGTCAATAAAAACAAGCGCGAAACCGGTGTAATTTCGCAGAGTTCAGAGTTCCCATTTCAATGTGTTGTATAAGACACACGAGAGAGAATATATAATACTCTCTCTCTCTCAATGTATTTACTTTAAAGAGGGAGTTTGCATTAAAAAAAGATACATTTTTTATATATGTAATTTAAATATATATTATTATTAATTTATTTATAAGAAAATTTTAAATTTTAATCAATAGAAAGGTATTAAAAAATTAAATTAAAATTTAATAAAATTTAAATTGTGAGAAAACGATTTGGATTGGTTGGAGTGCGTGACGTCACAGTGCAATAGTTTCAAACGTTTGTTTTCTGTATTGCGATATTCGATTATTCTTGATCTCAAGATACAAAGAAAAACAATTTATTGGGTGTTTTAATTGTTGTACTTTTACATAGAGGTACAAAACAGGTTTTGTACGTGTTATCTTTGGCCATTTTCACAATAACTGGATATTTTAATAAATAAAAATAGTGTGTTGTCACTTTATATATTGGTTAGGTTTGAGGAGACGCTATTTCACGCTATTTAGCGCTATTAGCGTCTCTCCAAATGCAGATATTGCACTGTGACGTCACATCGTGTTCGGGAGGACTCGGTCGTTTCCGGATCGTATTCGACAATTTCAAATAATGTAATTTTTATTATTGATTTTCTCGCTTAATTTGCATTAAAAAATTACGAAAAAAATAATTATATTTAAAACTATATATAAATTATAAAATGCAATTGTTTTTCAAAATCATGCAAACTCCCCATTACCGATAAAACGATGAGAGATGCGTGTAAAATCTTCGCGCGTCGCAAGCACCACAGTATTTAATATATCAACATCTCTCGATCGAGTGTTCGTCGCTGATATTTATATTCGACGTCGATGATAAAAAAAGGCAATCGCCTGATAGCCGCGCTGACGTGCTCATCATCGCGATATTTAGAATGGAAATTCGAGACGAGATGTTAAAATCGAGTGCCGATGAACGAGTAACGTATATTAAAGTCTCTCGTTCCTCCTCTCTCGTTCGTCTCACCTTCATTCGTAGCGGTAAACTCCCGGCTTTTTGTATAAATTGAACTAACGGAGACTACTGGTGTAATCGCGAAAGCACAAAGCAGCAGAAATGGCGAGACTTGTAAAACCGCGATGACATGTTTGGGAATGAGCTTAAAAAGTTTGATAAGAAAATCCGATACTACAGCGTATTGGAAAGTAAATGAGAGTGGGGAGATAATAATACAATTACAGCAAGAAAGGGAAACTGTGTCGATTGATTGTTCCTGTGGACGAATGAATATATATAAAATATCTAGCGCAGAGGTGTGAATTTTTATACATTACATTTAATTTACGCAAATAATTAAAAGAGAGAAGAAAAAAAAAAAAATTTTAATTTTTCTCCGACGTCTTTTCCTTGTACACGTTTGTTCTTTTATTTACTATTGTTATGTCAATGTAATTTTGCAAATCCAGACATTTTAATGGGCGGCCAATTTTAACATGAATGCACACAAATACGTGATTAACGCCTCCCTATTTCTATTGATAAAATCAAACTAATTAATGAGCATGACGCGGCGTAAAACATTAATAGCGGTCGCGCAAATAAATCTGCAAATTATATTTTTTTCTGGGTTGTGGCAACATTTTATTACTTTTAATGGAGTTGAATCCAATCTCTCGTTGTATCGCGATGCGTTAGCAGCGTGCGAGTAAAGTCTTAAAATGCGAGCCGCCATCAAGACGCAAAGTGATTTTATTCCTCCTTACCTTCCCCCTCCCCCCTCCTTCTCCTTGATACGCATGAATGCGACAACACATGAAATTTTTTCGCGCATAAAGAACTCGAGTCTATAGGATATACACGAAAAATGCCTAATTTATAAATTCATTAAAAACTATAAACCTCTGATTTTCAACAAACGTCATATACATAACTTATAAAATTATTGCGATTTTACTTCTATACCAATCTTAAATAAATAAATAAATACAATTATTTTTATGAATAGGGAGTTTGCATGGTTTTGAAAAACAATTGTATTTTATAATTTATATATAGTTTTAAATATAATTATTTTTTTCGTAATTTTTTAATGCAAATTAAGCGAGAAAATCAATAATAAAAATTACATTATTTGAAATTGTCCAATACGATCCGGAAACGACCGAGTCCTCCCGAACGCGATGTGACGTCACAGTGCAATATTTGCATTCTAATAGCGCTAAATAGCGTCTCCCTAAACCTAACTAATATATACAGTGACAACACACTATTTTTATTTATTAAAATATCCAGTTATTGTGAAAATGGGCAAAGGTAACACGTACAAAACCTGTACCTCTATGTAAAAGTACAACAATTAAAACACCCAATAAATTGTTTTTCTTTGTACCTCGAGATCAAGAATGACCGAATATCGCAATACAGAAAACAAACGGTTGAAATTATTGCACTTGTGACGTCACGCACTCCAACCAATCAAAATCGTTTTCTCACAATTTAAATTTTATTAAATTTTAATTTAATTTTTTAATACCTTTCTATTGATTAAAATTTAAAATTTTCTTATAAATAAATTTATAATAATATATATTTAAATTACATATATAAAAAAATGTATCTTTTTTTTAATGCAAACTCCCTATTATATATCATCTTCTCTAGTTAACGAATGAGTAGCAATGAGGTCACGCAGACGATGAGAGAAAGAAAGGCACAAAGAGCACTGGAGATATTCGGCAGAGTAAATGTTTCTAGAATAAAGTGAGCGTAAATAAGCGCGATAGGACCGAGACTCTCCTCTCTTGCATACCGTTTATACTACAAATATTATCGTTTTACTTCTTTCTCTCTCTAACTCCCTCTCGCTATCGTTCACGCTGCCTCAGAGAGAGGTCAGATGCGGAATATATTCGTGCGAATGGAATAAACACGTTTGTAATCGCGAAGCACTTTGTCCTATTCGCCGTTGCTCAGCGTTTATTTTCAGTCGGTTTCACAGAGTATATTTCACGCGGATAAATTTCCGCTTCCTTATAATATACGGTGTATCTTACGATACACATCACGATATACGCGTTAGTAGATTCTTCGAGGAATTTGAATCATTTTCTTTTTAATGGAAATTTGATTAGACGTGTGTCGCGTATTTTCCATTATTCGTTAATATCTTGATATGACAAAGTTTGAATTAATTAAAAATGCGAATAAAGTAAAATTTGTTTAAACAAAAAAAATATGCTAAAAATGTTGTACAGTGGATATATTTGAAGATTATGTAATTAAATAATTGATGTGTAGATCTGTTCTTGAGAGTTAAATCTTATTTTTTTTAGTCACGTCTCTTTTTATATTCATTGTAGTCACATTAAAGCAATTATTGCGCTTACCTTGAGTTTCGAAATATACATATTTTAGGTAAATTTAGATTCCTTTCGCGTTGGCAAGGTATTTTCAAACTCTTAGTCTTAAATAATTGATGCAGATTTATTTTGGAGTAAAATTATAGACTTGTTATTAAATACATTTACGGTTGTTGGGCTTTACACAAACAAATTATATCAGTGCCCACTTTGAGTCTATCGCAATTATAATATAAAATAAATTTCCGCTTCTTCATGTAATGAGATATTTTTAATCTCTCTTAACTTTTTCAACTTTTTAAGCTGATGCAGTTCTATTCCAGAGAAAGATTAATATTGTTCTTTTTAAATAACACTTTTTTCACACTTGCCGTACTTAAACTAATCCGATTATATGCTTACGCTTTAGAGAGCAAAAGAGAGAGAGAGAGAGAGAGAGAGAGAGAGAGAGAGAGAGAGAAAGAGAGATAGAAAATAAACGTAGAAAGTACAAACTAAAAATAACACCCTCATTATGGTTTATAAATAACTTTGTGATATTTTCATGCAGCGGTCTGTTCTTACGATGTAATAAATTAATTGCCAAAATTATATGATTTATGTAATATTTATATAATAAAATTTTCCAAGATAAATGTATTATAATGTAAATAATAAATTGAGCCTAATTACGATAAAATTATTATAATAAACGTATTAATTTTCACAACCTGTCACAATCTTCCTCAAATTAAAAGCACATTTATTATATACATGAATGATGATTTGAATAATATATCAATATAGGTATTTCTAGAACAAGTTCCGCGTTGCTCCTTTGTAGAAAAAAATTAAGTATTAAGCCGCACCTCGCCGATCGATAAAGCTCTGCAGCAGTTTGCATGCAACGTCGCGAATAGATAGATGATCTCTCCAAGGATAAATTAACATGTGCACAGTCGCGATTAGATATAGTAACGACCAAAGAAAAATCGTTACTCCCCAAATGTATCCCCAACTTGAATGCATATGACCCAAGGAAACATGTCCACACGTTCCTATTTCATAATAAATAATTTAGATGACAATCTAATTTATCTCTCGAGGCACATTTTTATAAAACAATCCACACGCACACAAAGATATATAAAAAAATTTGATGTTACTCTCATTTGTTAAATGAAATGATTTAATAAATGGATCTTTTTTAATAAATAACTATGCATTTATATTAAATTATGTTACAATTTTATAAATCGTTTTTCAATATTTTATATTAATTAAATTATTATGAATCCATTTAATACGTCAACTTTTTGTATATTAAAGTGTCCTTATATAAATATTTCCAATATTAATGTATTTATGCTATAAATATTATTTCTATGTAATCAATGCAAGGACACCTCGATATCTAAAAAATAAAAATAACCTGTACTTTGAAGACAGCGGAGAGAAAAAAAATGCGCTTCTGAATCATCGTACAAGATAGCCTAGAACTCTTTCATTCGTCTTCGTGTCTCGCAGAACGATGTTACTCTTTTTCTAATATATTAATTCCGCTTTCTCTATAGATACAACTATATAGATTTCGATAGACCGCAGCAAATTTGCGAAAGAAATTCGGAGCGCTGAAAAAATCTTGATCGGTGTGGCTGCGAAATATTTTTTTTTTTTTTTTTTTTTTTTCACCGCGCCCAGGGACATCAAGAGTGCGCGAGAGAGAAAGAGATGGGGGGAGGGAAAAGAAGAGAGAGAGGAGGAGACGCGACCTTCCCCGCGTACCTCATGCGCGAAGCACGCGTGTGCGTGCACTGGCCTCGCATCCGCCGCCACCGCACGCATGGCGCGTAAGCAATGCTAGACTATACATGCCTTGTGGGCTAGGTAAATTGTTTTTCCGCTTCAACATGTACAGACGAAATGCAAAATCGATTTTGACAACGTTAGGGATGACTAAATTATTTCGCCCTTGTGTTTTCCAAGTCCCTTAAAAGAAGATAAACGTTTAGACTATATTTTAAGGAAAGTGGTTAAAATGATTTTTCAATATATGTAATTTACCTAATATTGGAGATATATTCAATTTAGAGAAATAATTTTTCAGAGCGCGATCTCTTTTTTTTCCCTATATTTTTAATTTAGAATATTAGATATTAGAATA
The DNA here is from genome assembly GCF_047496725.1 of Anoplolepis gracilipes. Classification (NCBI taxonomy): domain Eukaryota; kingdom Metazoa; phylum Arthropoda; class Insecta; order Hymenoptera; family Formicidae; genus Anoplolepis; species Anoplolepis gracilipes. The sequence goes on from NC_132983.1 coordinate 6,969,575, forward strand.
ATTAGAATTAATTTAGAATACAGTCAGGACATATTTTTTGACAATAGGGAGTTTGCATTAAAAAAAAAAAAAAAATACATTTTTTATATATGTAATTTAAATACATATTATTATAAATTTATTTATAAGAAAATTTAAGTTGTGAGAAAACGATTTTGATTGGTTGGAGTGCGTGACGTCACAGTGCGATAGTTTCAAACGTTTGTTTTCTGTATTCTGTATTGTGATATTCGGTCATTCTTCATCTCGAGGTACAAAGAAAAACAATTTATTGGGTGTTTTAATTGTTGTACTTTTACATAGAGGTACAAAACAGGTTTTGTACGTGTTACCTTTGCCCATTTTCACAATAACTGGATATTTTAATAAATAAAAATAGTGTGTTGTCACTGTATATATTAGTTAGGTTTAGGGAGACGCTATTTAGCGCTATTAGAATGCAAATATTGCACTGTGACGTCACATCGCGTTCGGGAGGACTCGGTCGTTTCCAGATCGTATTCGACAATTTCAAATAATGTAATTTTTATTATTGATTTTCTCGTTTAATTTGCATTAAAAAATTACGAAAAAAATAATTATATTTAAAACTATAATAATATATAAATTATAAAATGTAATTGTTTTTCAAAATCATGCAAACTCCCTATTGTCAAGTCTCAAGTTGACAATTCATTACTGTCGAGTTTGCCTTTTTCTATTGCTTTGTGTTTTTCATACAAAAATTACAAGAATGGTTCTTCGTTTTTTAGAAAACACAAAGGAAAAAATGCAGCCACACAATAGAAATATTATAAAGAAATTGACCGCTATTATAAAGTACCTATACTAATGAAATACGAGATAATATATTTACTCATTGACAAATAGCTATGTCAAGTAGAAAGTGCTAAATTTGTTTGTTTAGTAAATAATACTGTATCTGACCAAATAATAGGTGTCATTTACCCTCGATGAATAGCTATTTTTAGATATAGAGAAGCAGGTATATTTCAACTATTGATCGAGTCTATCATCTCTGCTATTAGTTAGATACTCAAGTACAAAGGTTATCCGAAAGCCATACTGATATACCCATTAATACTACAATCGATAAACTAATAAATAACGTCACAATAAAAAAAATGCAACACGTGCTGACACGTTTGCATATGCAAATATTATAAGTTGATTAAAACGGATGATTAAGTAGACAAAAATTTGTGTTTACATTAAATTATATACATGTGATTTTATTGTTATATTTTTCTTCGTTATTGCTTTCGTTTTTTTTCTTATCCTATTATTTCGTTATTTAATGAATAATTTATGATATGTATACATTTCTTATATACGTAATAATAAAATATTGAATCAGCTTACGCGGTTTACAGTCTATGTAAAAAGACATCTATATAATGCGTACACGCAATATGTAGTACGTTACGTAAAAAAAAGTCACGTTGATATAATTTTATAGTCTAATGGATGGTATTAATTCTGCCACGCGTCTTGTCTTTGATTCTCGCGATTGTCGCACGAATGCGCATGCATCTCGCGTGTCTCGAGTGTTTATTCTCTTAATCAGCTGAATTAACATTAGTAACATAAACAATGTAACATATATGCAAAGAAATGAATGCTCTCTCTCTCTTCTTAGGAAAAAAAAAACTTAACAAAGATAAACTATACACGGGATCCTATCATAATAAAAAAAACTTAGAAAAATGTCAACATTATATAATACTTAAATATTTTTATAATTTATTTTTCAAAAAATAATTTAATTTGTAATATAATTTTTAATTTTCAAAGTTTTAATTATACTAATTTTATATAATACATATGATAATATATATGTAATAAAAAAAAATTAAAAATATAGAAAAATTAGAAATTTGCAGTTCAAATATATTAATCCTTCGCTGATTTAAGGATGTTTAGCACCTACAATCGGAGCAAAAAGTAATCGAAATTGACGAATATATATTTTTCTCATATATCTTAATATATGATTATTATAAAGATTGCATAAAATCTTATTATTTATTCATAGCTAGAGTGTAGAAATGTATTTTCCAACTTCTGTTGCTTTTTTCGGAGAATTTTCGTGTTTCTTAAATTATAATGAGAAACTTTTATCATTGACGGTACCTCGATTTCAACATTACAGCACAACATTTGAATTATAAAAATAAAAGAATTTACTCGTACAGAGTAATTTAAAATGTCAGAATAAAAATTATAATAGTGAGTAATGATAAAATGTAGAAGATTTTTAACTATTTCTTTGATAAATTTGATAATTTGTTATTTCTCCGAGAAGAAAGAAATGTGGCAACATGCTAATTTTTCATAAGTTGGTCATGTTGCAAATTGACATATGAGGCCTAGTCGCTTCTTGCTTACACGTTTGTATATAGAGGCTTCTTCAGATGAAAAGATAGGTTATTTAAAATGGTAAAAGAAGGCTCAGCTGAATGCTATGTTGCCACGTTTTCACAATAAATAATATGTCATTTCGGATAATAGGACGAAATTGAGAAAATTATATTCAATATCTTTTGAACTAGTCAGTACTTGACCAAAATTATGTGATCAAATATGTCCTCTATATTTAAACTATGCTTTTGCAAATTTTGAATAAATTCCTATTATTATTTCTATCTATTTTAGTTCTTAAATCAACACGATCACAGGTTTTTTATAAGATAGAAAATCTGTAATCGTATAAATTTAAGGGCTAAAAAGGACAGAAATAATTATATTTATACTGATTTATATAAATAGTTATATTTATAATTATATTAATACTTTTACTTATAATTAGATCCACAAAATAATTATATTTATAATAATATGGACTGGTAAATTCATTGCAAATTAAAATCCTTATAACTTTTGATTGTTTCAGTGAATCAACTCCAGGTTTTTTTATAAGTTTCTGAACATGTATCAGAACAATCTGTGCAAATTTTATTAAACTCCTATATTTTTAAAAATAGGTACTAAACATCCTGGAAATAATCGTAATAAATTTTCGACATTTCGAGAATTATCGAGAATCCATTATTAATTCCGACTAAGTATTGTAATATCGATAAGCGATGATGATGACATTCTTTTTCGGAAGACAAACAACTCGATGTAGACGACTACCGATATAGTTTAACAGCTGCTTCGTTTTCGCGGTATCTGTGGAGTTGGCATGTCATTCTATTAATTTTTAAAAAATAATGGGAGTTCTAGTAGCACTTTTCATAGTTCTATAGTTCCTGATAAAAATTTAAAAAAGTTCCGCATTTTTAATATCAAAAATATCGAAAATAAAAAATGACGTGCTAACTTCACGTTCCAGCACGGCACATTCTTCTCTAAAGTATACGAAAACATCGAAATTCAAGATGTTTATTAAGAGTTCTCGTTAGTTCTGTACCAATTCTATAATTATATATCATTTCAAGGCAAAATTCCAACAAATTACCAAAAAAATCAAAAATAAAGAATGACGCGTTAACTTCGCGAATTTAGCACGACACTCTCTCCTCTAAAGTATTAAAACGAATTAAAAATTCTTATTTTTTACAAGAGTTCCCGATAGTTCTAATTGAGAGTCGCATATATATATAATTTTAGATCGATATTCCACTAATTAACTTTTAAACAATTTTTGTTTTAATTACGTATTACGACACTTAGTAAAAATATGTCGTGCTGCTGATTTTCGGCAATTCTGACGAGTTCTCGACAGATCTGCAACAGTTCTATGCATTAAAATCAGTTTTAAACAGAGTTCCGATCATTATTTATTTTTAAAACAATTTTTCAAACTATGAAAAGTGCTACTAGAACTCTCATTATTTTTCAAAAATTAATAGAATGACGTGCCAACTTCACAGACACGTTTTCGCGTGGCAATTTTCTACACGCTGCTAAACGAGAGGTACGCGGTCTCTTTAAATCCACCACAATTCTGCTCTATCGATCATTCTGTTTTCTCGAATTGGCGACCGTCCACGTTGATTCACTCGCCCGGCGCGTTCAACTCGCCTCGCGCGCGACTTTCCCGAGAGCTTGTCCCCAAGCTCACGACTGATAAACATGTTTTTCGCTCGACGAAAAATAACAAGGGAAGTATAAACTCTTAGGCTCATTTCTCCGGCATGTCAATCGTTCATTCGGGCGAAATTTTCGCACAAGTCGACGATAAAATTGGCAAGTTTAGCGCATTCCGTATGCCGTACCACGACTGCAATATGACTCGCGATCCTCGAGATTTCTTGCTTTCTGCATCGTCAGATGTTATTTATTGTCGCATATCCAATTTGAATGAAGATAATCTTGCCAAGAAATTTTGATTCAAGACCGTCCTCTTTTCTTGTAACGCGCGATAAAGTGGATTTTAACAAGCCTTCCTTCTCGTAAGCAAACGTATGTAAAGTTATGTTAATATTTATACGGTTAATATTTTTACGGTTATTGTATAGTCACGCAAAAGGCTATCTTACTCTTTCACAATATCCAGAAAGGAAAAAAAAATGCATTGTTTATTATGGTCATAATCAGTGTAATTAAACAATGTCAAAGAGATTAAATAAGATGTATAGAATATGCACCACGATATCTTAACAATCGTAGAAAAATGAGATATCGTTAATTGTCATTCTTCTGCCATAAGCAGCCAAAGGCAACGCTTAAAGTCCACTCCTTGTACGCGCAACACGATGACTAACAGAAATCCCACAATGACACATTCGCACCATCGATGGCACTTGACGCTGACGCAGAGTGGCGTATCGCGCGCAAATCACGTTATCCAATATAAAATTTTATAAAAGTCGCAACAAAAACAGACATTTATTATCTTTCATGCGAAAGATAAGCGTGAAATTAATATAATATTTAAATCTGCATTCTTCTCTTATGCATATTAAAAATAAAGATTTTTTGGACAATTTAAAAAAATTATGAAATGCACGTGTATGTGGAAATAAAAAAAAAAAAAAAAAAAAAAAAAAAACAAGCATAAAGTATGTAATAATTAAATAGTTAAATTCTATAAAGAGGAAAAAAAAATAATTGTAAAGAAGCGGAAATAACGATGAAATAACGAGTATTAGAATGAGATACGATACGCTTGCATCATATTCGTGACGTAACGCAAGGACTAACTGAATGTCATACACAATGATGACAATGTCGCGTTAACCAAAGGCTACCAATGTCTCGCTTATCGTGGCAGATGTCGCGTTAACTATTAATAATGTCGCCTGAAAAGTCCTCTCGCCGAGAGATACTCCGAATGGATTCGGAAACGATGTCGCGACGAGGTCGACTGGCCAAACTGCATTTATCGCGGTCTATGACCCGCATTACGCACCGGTGTACGCATGCGTTCGGAAAGAATGAAAGGGGATCACAGAGAGCCCGACAGTGATATCGAAAAATGCGTTTGAAACCCTTAAAAACGAGACGTAAAAAAATTACGAATGTCGAAAATTACCAATATGTTGTTTCCAAGATATTCCGCATTTTTTTATTTTCTCAATAAAGCAAAAATAATATGTAATTTTTAATATCAGAAAAAATGTAAAAAAATATATTTATTGCATACACACACAATTGAACCTTACGGATCATCAGCAATGTTAAAAATTATAATATCTCGTGTTAAGAGTTGAAAGAAAATTTGCTTATTTTCGCTTGCTTTGTAATTACATCGTAAGTTGTTTTTCATTTGCCTATCTTTGCGATCCTTTATCGTTGTCAAATAAGATCGAACAAACAAGAAGTGAGAATTTATAAAAGAGCGGAATTGTATCTATAAATAACTTTGCATTAAACTGTGCACATAATCTTCATTTAATTAATGGAAATATCAGCGAGTCCAAGCACGCAGGATGTGTCGTGAGACAACTCCTTTATGACATTTCCGTTTGTCTATTAACCGCGTCTAATTTTACCTTCATCTTGCATAATAATGCCGCAAGGCAAAGAGAGTTATAAAATAAGACGCTAGGAAAATATAATTATATTAACTAATAAAAATCAACTTTACTTCATTCCGTCGCACAAACTTAATTAATCAATTGACGGATTTTAACTGAAAAGTGGAAATATCTCGAGAAAAATATTTCATATTTAATTCTTTTGATTTTTATATAGAGCAATAATAAGATGGTATCTCTGCATATAATATAGCAAATCATCTGCATCATCAAATTTATCCCGACTCCATCAAGATCAATTTTTTCGAGATATAAAGTACAATACAACATTTCCCTCAGTCTAGCGTGCGCACATTTATACTTCTTAAGATCCCCGAATGTTTTTTTAACAATGTATTTATTAAAAGTATTTTCTCGCTGGCGCGAACGTGTCAGGCATGCCATACCATGATGCAGCCAAACTGACACAGGCGCAGCTGCTTACATCGCCATCGCGAGGACACACATACATGCATCGCGTTGTTTGGAGGAGGAAAAAGATCCGGAGTGCTACCTGCGCCTGAAACTGCCCCAGCAGGCACAAAGAATCGAGCGATGGCGAGTATCATGACACAAGAGAGACGGACCAAGGCACACACGACGAGGAGAGAAGATAAAAGAAGAGGAGAGAAAAGGAGCAACGAGAAGTGAGAGAAAGAGAGAGAGAGGGAGAGAGAGAGAGAGAGATATCTCGAAGGAATTACGCCCGAACGAGACACGTAAGAGACGAGGCAGAAGAAAAAGCATCGAGGACTCGAAGCAAGCAAGCAAGCAAGAAAGAATCGAAAGAAGCAGACTATTGCCAATACGTAGCGCGTGGGAATATATTATATATATGCCGAATTCAACGTTTCCTCTATCTCTCTCTTTAAATTATTTCTCATATCGATATTTTTTAAAGAGAAAAAAATACTTTTTAATACTTCCTTGAATGATTAGACTTAAATGGCGATATAATAATCGAGATATCAATTTTATATATATATATATATGGGCAGGCCATTTTAATCTTTCCACTGAAATATCTCAGAATTCATAAGTTTTAGACAAAAATGTTTCAGACAAAAGTTGTATGGTTTCGAGGGGGCCATAAGATGGTGCCATTAGTTTAACCTTGAAGAGTTATTTGAAGGTCACATGAACGTCATGTTTAATTTTTTAAATAGGACACCCTATATATTATTGCATATTCTTGTAGCTTATCTCGAGAGCTTTCCAAAACACTATAATCAAATGTATATATGTATATATATATATATATATATATATATGTCTGTGTGTGTGTGTGTGTGTGTGTGTGTGTGTGTGTGTGCGCGTGCGCGCGTGTGTGTGTAATGTACGTGTTTATATCATTGGAACGTTATTTGATTATTAAATTAACTTTAATAATCAATGAAGAGGCATACGCATACAGATTATTTAAACATGTGTACATAATCTTATTCGTAATTCTGTAAACTAAAATTAATAGCATAGAAATTTCTCAAATGGTAAAAGCAATTAAGTAAAGAATAACCGCGAGAATCATGATTGAAATCTGCCTTTTCATTATTTTTGATACATCTACTTTTTATATCAGCATACACGATCTATTGTATACTTTTTTTCTGTAATGGTTTCCATATACAAGATATATACCGTTGTATTCTATTATATTATCTTATTATCTTGCATTGCTCGATCACTCTTGTACATCCGTATATGTGTATTCTTTATAATATGTCTCTCTTTTTTTTTTCTACAATTTTTCCTTAGTCATACTCATTCTTTCTCCGATGCAGCTTACTCCGAATAATAAATAGATTCCTTTCTCTGTCTTGCTTTCTTTCGCCGCCTCTTTCGCGTCTCTCTCTCTCTCTCTCTCTCTCTCTCTCTCTCCTTCTATCTACCACCGCAGACGGCTGTCACTGTTCCACTTTACGGGAGCGCGATTTCCCGAGATATTCTCTACCTACTATACTACTACACGCCACCTCCGCCGCCTCGTCCCACCTCTCTCGACTACTCTCACCGCGGTATGCCAACCTTCCACTCCACCATATTTCTCTCGCGTGCTCGCACGAAGCGGCAGGAGGTGGTTTAGTGGAGGTGGATGGATCCGCGCTCCGCGGCCCCCACGGACGCCCACGAGACCCCACGTATACAGGCGGTTTCAGGGGGATAGGTCGATACTTGGGAGGGAAACAATATACCGGGGTTATCATTATACTCGACGAGGAGATCGGGGGGAAGGTAGGAACATTCTCTCTTTCATTGGAAAAAATATTCGCGATATCTTATTTTAAACCATATCGAAACTTTGTTATTTTCTCTCTCGAATTTTTAAATCAATCTATCGTTATTAAAGTGAAATATGTATATAAAACGGAATGAAATATGAGTGTACGGGTACCGGCAGAAATGGTGTCTGTCGACAACTTTAGCGTTACACACATACAACAGAAATCATACGTATACATATGTACTAACTTCATGTGTATGCGTGTGATCCTGAAGTTGCCGACGGACACCATTTCTGCCGGTGCGTGTACATAAAGGAGGTTAAATATATAGAATATGTATGATCTTTGAAATTTCTGAATCTCGATTTTTTTCGGGTTTATCCAAATTTAGTATAAAATATTCGAATAAAATATTCATCGCGCAAACGTGTTCAAATATGTTCTCTAGAGACGACACGTGTCAAGTACTTATTAAAATAGGATATAAGAAACTTGCGACACCTGATGAGTATTCGCAGAACTAATGAAATAAACAAAATAATGACATTTCTGTAATGAGGAAAAAAATAAACTATCAAAAAGTGTGTGTCTCATTTTGACAATCCCAGTTGTGCTCGAAATACACAAGCAATGTAAGACACGATAATGATCAAGAAATCAATCAAGTACCATTTGAAATTTCAAGTTTTAACATTACATTTCGAATTATAACACTGATAAGATTACAAACAATATCAGTTTTTGTTGACTAAAGGTTAACTCTTACTCCGTATTGTTATTTTTGGCACCTTCCAACTGTACAGGTGGGTCAGCGTATTTTCGATCAGTTTATTAATATGTAAGTGTTTTAAAAAAATCTGAAAAAATGTATATACCTTCTTTGAACATTCTAAACAAAGACTAAAATAATAAATTTGAAAAATAATTTACTTCAATATATTATTTTATGATTATTTGTTTTTTCGAGAAATTGACGTTGTTTCAGAAAAATCACAGACAAAAATGATCCATCAGTATCGGAATAAGGATTAAATCTAATCTCTATCTACTCTTTGTTTACAATTTTTTTATTACACCTTACAGTTTCCTTTCAAAGTATATCTCGTACTTCTGAAACAGCCGGTATATACATTTGGATATATATATATATATATATATACCGTTCTTTTTCTTTCTTTATCTCTCTCTCTCTCTCTCTCTTCTCACCAACGCATGTCCAAAAGTGCACCGGCACGAAGGACGAGCCTATACGTTCGCTCTCTACCCGGGTCGTCTCTATTCCGCCTTCCCCCGTCTGCCAGCTCGTCTCTCTCTCTCTCTCTCTTCGCCCCCTTCTTTCCCGCTTACTCTTTCTCTTCTTTCTTTGCAGAGCTGCCGGAGCATGGGGCGAGGTCCGATTCGAACGCACGTCGCTCGTGAGAAAAATAGAAGCGACGCGAGTATATGCGTGCGTGCGTGAGCGAGACGACGCGCCGCGACGCTCTTCCTCTACCGTTTCTCCGCGACGTCTTCTTCGAGATAACACGCCGTAAACGATTCAACCTATCGCGACGGTATCGCACGAGCTATCACGAATCACGTTACAGAGCTCAGAATGAAATCAATTCCTTTCGTAATTCGTTTGTGCTTTTCCACCATTTCTCTCTACTCGCGATCTGTATCGCGTATCTACATATTGTCCGCACTCGACAAAGAATGTGATAAACGGTAGTTGGGAAGAATAGACTTTGCATTCCCTCTTCCTCGTTTGTGAAAAATCGCAGGGAACGAAAAGAAGAGCGATATCACAATAGATCTCTCTTTTCAGCTGAACTCTAAGATTTTGAAGAATCAATAGATACTAAGAAATATATATACATATATATATATATATATATATATATATATATATATATAAATAATATATATATATATATATAAACATAATATATATAAATAATAATAGATATATATATCTTTTTATAAGAACATAATTGTCTCGATTTAAGAAGAGAAAGAGTGAAAAAATGCAATTAAAACTTTAGATGCGATACCAAGATTTTTAAATTTATATATATTTTTTTCTTTAATACGCTTAGCGTACATTTACTAATGCAATGTATAAAAAAAGAAAATAAAATAAAAAGAATTGCAATCTTTTGTATAATTTATTTTCGTTACATTTGTTATATCAATATCGTCCCTTTAATTATTCCGCTCGTCTGTCGCTTTAAACACAGATGGATTAAATAACTAAAAAAAAAAAAAATAAAAAAAAAAGAAAGAAAGGAACCGATCCGCAGTTGCTTTTCCAGGAAAGAAGATTGTTGTAATTTCAGCAAATTCAAATCCTAAGGGTAAAATACCCGTGGGTGATTTTGATATTTTCTTTCCGCGATAAAACACAAAGAGACGTGAATAGTCTCGTCTCCGACTCCGCATGATTCTCGGAAGTCCAGCCCAACCGAAATTACACCGGTTTCGATCCTTCTTCTCCGGAGAGAGAGAAAGAGATGAAGAAAAAGAAAAAAAAAAAAAGAAAAGGAAAAGAGAATGAAGACTCACCTCTCGCGGTGTAGCAGGCAGATGCGCTCCTTGGCGACCTTCAGCTTCTTGGAGATAATCTTTTTGAGACTCTCCACGGTGTCGTTGCGGTCCACCGTGAGCTCAAACTGGCCGCCGGTGGTCGGCGTGATACACACGGTGATCTCGTCCCTGTCGGCGGCGGCGGCGACGCAGCCACACCCCGGTTGCGGTACCGGCGGCAGCTGCGGCGGTTGCGGCGTCGTCGTCGTCATCGTCGTCGTCGAACAGGAGGTAGTCGTGGCAGCGGCGCGTGGCCCCGGGGACGCGGCTCTTATCGAGCCCTGGTCGCGACACTCGACGTTATCGGTGACGGCGGCGGTGGCGGCGGCGGCGGTAGCGGCGGTGGCGGCGGCGGCCGCGTCACCGGCCGCAGGGACATCGTCGGGAGGGACGACGGCGGGGGTGGCACTCGACTCGTCGTCGAGCGTCCGCATCTTCGAGGAGGAGGCGGTTTCGTCGCTCTCGCCCCCCATCGCCGCTACGTCCGACGTTCGCGGTGGCCCCGCGGTGTCGTCCATCCTGCCACCAACAACTCTACGTCGATTATCGATGCACTGTACGCGACGATGATAAAACTGTACAAACTACGCGTGAGGACGAAGAGAACGGGGACAACGACGGCGACCGTTCGGTCCGTCTGCTGCTGCTGCTGTCGCCTTCTTCTTGTTCTTCTTGTTCTTCTTCTTCTTCTTCTTCTTCTTCTTCTTCTTCTTCTTCTTCTTCTCCTTCTCTTCCCTTTCTTTTTCTCACCGCCGCCGATTCCTTCCTCCTCGCACCCTCCTCCCCCGCTGACGACGAACGACGGGACGTCGCGCTCTCTTACGTGTTCGCGGTCGCGGCGCGTACGTCGCCGTTGCCGTCGTCGTCTATATGCATGCACCTGCACCTGTGATCTTCTCCGGCGTCTCTCTGCGCGCCGCGCTTCTCCTTCCCGCGAGCGAAGCGTCGACGAAGGAGACAGCCGGCAACCCCGAAGAGAGCGGCGGCGGCCGCGGAAACGCGCACGCGGCGAAGAGGAAACGAATGAAATTTAGGGAGGGGGGAATGATGGAGGGGCGAGGGGGACAGAAGACAGGCAAGCAGGCAGGAAAAGGAGTGTATACCGAGAGAGAGAGAGAGAGAGAGAGAGAGAGAGAGGAAGGCGAAGCTTTTCTGGCGTGCTCGATGTTGTCCGGCTTTGATGTTCTACGACGTAGCGCGATCGATAGCGATAAAGTATTCGCGAAATCCGCTAGTCTCGAGGAAGAGAGAGAGAGAGAGAGAGAGAGAGAGAGAGAGAGAGAGAGAGAGAAAACACTGATCACTGCTCTTCTTCCTTCTCGACGGCACTGTACGACGTACGACACACCACGTATAACGCGCGACGACCGACGACTGACTCTCTCCCACCTTCAGGCAACAGCGCACGAGCACGAGCGCACCTTCAGGCAGTTGCGCTCTCTCTTTCCCTTTTCGCTCTATCCTTATCCGCTTTTCTTCTCCGCTTACAAAAGACCTTCTCGTTCCCTTGTACTTATGTATGTATATACATATAATATAATATATATATATATATATCTCCCTCGCTGCTTTCTCACGCGCACGCACGCACGCGTCACATATGTACGCACTACGACCCGTCCTCGAGCGGTCGAACCCTGCGACTAGCGAACGGAAAACCGGAGCTCCCGGAGCTTCTGCTAGATTCCCAGACCCGGCGGCCGCCGAACCCATTCCATCGTGAGCGAGTGCGCGGCCGAAGATACACGACGCGAGCCGACTGGTGCCGAGCGTCGCGCGGGCTATTTGAATCGCGAATCGTCGTCGACCGCTGATCATATCGTTCAAATAGAGAGAGAGAGAAATTAATGATCGCTAAGAAAATTAGGTTCTCTAAAGTTTTATTTTTTCTTTTCCGCGTCCCAGGTAGAACATAAAACTCATAATGACATCATTATGACGTCACCTAAAAGTCATTTTAGAAAAATCATAATGATCTCATTTGATATACATTTGGCAATGTTTTGGTGACTCATTTTTGATATTATAATATCATTTTTTATATATATTACGCAATTACTTGTTTATTTAATTATTCATGTATATTTTAATTATATTTAACCAACATAATCTTTTTAAAATTATATATGCGATTATTGAACTTAGAAAATTTATGATTTTTTTTGTCATTTTTTAATCATTTTTGTTTAGGTAACTTTTAAGTGATAAATAAAATCATGATGACGTCATAATGATATCATTATGAGTCTCATGTTCTACCTGGGATACATGTGTTTTTTTCATCTTATATTATTTTACCTTTGTATTTGATTATCTCATTTCGGCTTATTAAAAAATTTCTTTTGTTTCCGTTTAGTTTTTATTCTTTAAACGATATATATTTATTATAAAATAGCTGTTTTATGATGTAGAAATATTGTAAGGAGATGCTAACCTTTTATGGTGATCCAGCAATGACTATTCCTGAATTAAGAACAATAAGAACGATTTTAGTGGAAGAGGGTTCCGATGATTTAAATTTTAAATATCGACGATACAATATCACCACTATAGCTATGGCAGGTTTCAAAAATTTTTTCCTGAAAATAAAATATCCGAAAAAGGGTGGAAAATGTGAAAAACGTTTTTCATTATTGTATTTCAAGAAGAAGAGACAGATATCTACAAATAAAAAAAAAGAAAGAATATCATTCATTATATCACAGCTTTCATTGTCAATAATAGATGCTAGGAGTTCAAATTTACAAATAAAATATTAAAGAAAAATTTTTACATTTTGTATTGTGTACAAAAAAAATATTCATGAAAAAAACGAAAAAATTCATAAAAGCATGAATCTTTTATATTAATAAAGACGTATAGTTTTGTTCCCTTTATACTTTTTATACTTTTCTCTTTACCTTTTTTTATATTCTCCAACTATATATATATATATATATCTTTCTTTTAATATAGAAAGTGTCTCAAAAGCATTGCAAAATATAAAATATAAAAATATTTTAAAGTTTGAAATAATTCCGATATATAAAAAATAATTTATCTATGCAAATTGACAAAAATTAAATTTGATATTATTGATTTTCAAATTAAATTTCTCAATAAATCGAGCGTTGTAAGGAATTTTTATTACAATGGATTTGGAATTAACCAAGAGGAAATTATATTAGACGATTTACACGTTTGAGTTTGAATTACAAAAACCTTTTTATTTTTCATAAAATATCTTTATATCTAATAATCAGCTCCATAAAAATTTTCTCTAAGAAAAACACTAACTTCGAGAACTCTCAAACTATTTCTACAATATATTTCAATGAGTTCCGAATCCGTATAATAATTCAATGTAACAGGAAGTATTTCAAAATCGATTCTTATATGAATAAAGTTATTGTTGCATAGAATGCACCAAATTATTTTAGTTCTATTTAGGTGTGTATATATGTATATTATAAAAGTATAGAATAATTTTTTTAAATATATATGTATCTCAATAAAAAAAAAATATTGTCTAATTTGTATTAAAAGAGAGCAGGAAGAATTTGCACTTGCAATGCAAAAAATATGAAAGAGAATCACAATTATAGTTTCTCAAAGGATTTCTTTTTCCTTACTAATCTTAATTTGTTCTAAATTTATAATAAATCTTTTTTCATTATAGCAATCTCATATTATGTTCATATTATCATATTATCTTTTGGCCTGATATATATAATCTATATATAACGATATTAATAATTTACAGTCTTACAAAAAACAAACTTTATATTAAATCCTGTCATGTACATATGTATATATACACTTTTCTGGTATGATACAACTCTTAATATATCTATATAAACTGACAAAAATTTATTTCAAATTTACAAATCTTATTTTTATACATTGTATAGAATATTTCAACAAATTTATATCTAATATGGAAAACTTCAACTTTCATAATTTATCATAAATAGAAGATTTTATTAACCACTGGTTTATTTATCGAATTTTTCATGCGAATCTATGCATTACTAGAAAATTACGGAATATATTTACAGAATTACAGCATAAAAATCTAAGGATAGAAGATCTAAAAGTATCATATATACGACAATGTCATATATATTCCAAGCTCGTGGTGCATTCCAGAATTATATTACTATCTCTCATAAAAAATTGATAGAAAAATATATCATTGTGCATCGCAAGTTCAAACACTAGCGTGAACGAATCAATGGCGCGCTGACAATGACTGGATCATTTGCTTTTACTCCTTACTATTACCATATGTAAATTCTGTGGATATATCTTATATATTATACATTGCATATTTAACACTCACAAATGGAGCAGCACCTATAAATAATCACTAGTCTTTGTATGGTTATTTAAATTTTTTTTAATATTAAAATTGTTGAATAAGCTAAATTAAATGTCCCTTGCATGCAGACGCGTTTTCGCACGTGCAAGGGACGCAAGAATTCACGATCCGAATTCTATTGTGTCATGTTCGATCGGCTTGAATTCGTAGTCTCCTCGGCCATCCATATGTAAATAGTACTGAAAATCCAGTATAAAAAACAAGCATTAGCCAATGAAAAAAAAAGATTATATATCAAAAAGCATGTTAAGTAAAAATTAGCATATATAAATATGTTAATTATAGAATTAACTCGAAAAATAATACCTCGTGGTGCTTCCAGAGAGAACGACGATGCGAGACTGTAAATAGCGTAATATTTTCTTGTCTGCAATATCTGTACATGGAATCCTCGACATCGACACTGACAGCGCTCGTACACTCATCCAGAATAGCGAATTGCGGTTTGTGATAAAATAACCGAGCCATCTGCATAAAATAGAATATAATTCAAATATTTAACAAGAGCGCGTTATTCTGAAAAGGCGATATTTAATATAGATCATATAATAAAATATGATTTAATCGCTTACTTAAATCACAAGGATAATTTTATACGTGTCAAACGAGAACAAGCTGTTGCGTAGTTGTCGCAAAAATAACTAATGTCGATTTTAAAAAAAGAGAAAGAAAACCTCACCGCTATACGTTGTTTCTCGCCACCAGATAAAACATCCATCCAATCGGCCACCGCATCCCAGCCTTGTCCTTCACTGTTAGCGAGATTTTCTCTGTCCAGTAGATGAGTTAATTGCACCAGTTCCAAAAACTTCTTAAGATCCTCATCATTGGCGTTACCGCGTCTCTTCATCTCGGCTTTCGTGTGGGGATAAATAATTTGATCTCTCAATGTGCCCAACGTCATATAAGGACGTTGCGGTATGTAGAATAGTTTACCGCGTGGTGGTTTCGTAATACTTCCTGCCCAGACTGGCCACAGCTAAACGTTACATAAAATCAATTAAAAAATTTGATTTTGTGCAAAGTCACTTGGCGCTATTAAAATTTTTAATCTATCAATTTTTTATATCAATTATGTATATAATCTAGAAAAAAAATTACAGTACGATTTAACTAACATTATAATTCGAAATAAATTTGCATATATTACGATAAGAACGAGCAATAAACAAAACAATGAAAATAACGAGCACATACTTCCCCAAGGATTCTAAACATGGAGCTCTTGCCGCAACCGTTTGGACCGCAAACCAGCACATTCATCCCGGACTTTACTTCAAAGGACAGTTCTTTAATGAGCACATCTCCGTTCGGAGTGACTAGTGGTACTTGATCGAATCGTATGATGTTATCACGCGGCACAATCTTGCCACCACCGGGATAACCGATCGCATTGTTCTTGTAATCAGAGATCATCGTTCTCTCATATTTCCCGGCGTTCAGCTCGTCGAGGACTGTCTTGATCTCGGTGACCCGAGCCGTGAAGCCTGCCAGACGTGTCAATTCTCTGCCGGCCAACACCAATCGGCCGACCGCCTCGGCCATCTTCACCAGCATTCGGCCGTATGTATAGTACGATTTGAATCTATGATTGGCCGTGCCGGAGAGTACAGAATGATTCTTCTGGAAGAAGGGTACGCTCACTGCATAAAAGCCGACTATGGTAGCGAAATCTGAAAAAAGATAATTGACAATGATAATATTAAAAAGTATAATTGACGCTATTTTTGAAAAAAAAAAAAAAAAAAAAAAAAAAAAGTATTAATATCGTTAACTAGGTATGCAATAGTTATTATGTAAACCGTACATTTTCCAACAAAGTTATCTACAATGCCCATTAAAACTCTGAATTCCAGAAATTTACGCAGGTGAGTTATCTGTAAAAGAAAAAAAACATATTCAATGCAAAAATAACAGTATACTGATAAATGTGTATAAATTGACAACTTTTAGATATTTAAACTTACAAGTTTATGAAAGCTAGCTAACAATGTCAATTTTTCCCTGTTATTTCCTCCATAGAAGGCTATTTCCTCCGAGTTGGTGATCAATCTTGAATTGATATGACGATACTCTCCTTCCAGTCGTTGTTCTTTGACAGTCATCGCTCCGACAGGTTTGCGAATATGAGTCAAAAAAGTACCAGCTATCACCAAATAGGAGAGTATAATTAACGGCGTCTGCAATAAAATAATATTATGTGATATCATAAAATATAAAACATTAATACTAAATTATTACAATAAGGACAAAATATATATATATGTTACATACCTGTCCCCCAATGGTAGAAGTTAATTTATATACATAGATACTGATGTCTAACAAAGGCTTTGCTATATTGCTGTAAAGATCTGTACAGCTATCACAAAACTTATCAATGTCAGTAGTCAAGAGTTGATCTGGATTCGAAATACGAGTATCCAAATTACTCATTTTGTAATAGGTAAAGCCCCTGCAAAAAGATACTTGTTTCTTAAATGTTCAACTTATTTTCAGTAATAGTTTTTTTATTATGTATCACTTGAATAGTTTATCTGTCTCTGCTATATTTCTTGATAATTTACTTCAGTCATAAATTATTTAAGCGCAAGTTAACACCACTATCAATATCAATAATGATTTCAAATATTTTGCAGAGTCATGCATACATGTAAGTGAAATATCCATTGCATAACAAGTACCTATGACACTGTTTTATTATAAATGAGAATGCCAATTAAGCTGAATGGCAAACTAAAGACTGTGTAAAAGTATATATTGTAGGATTTTTGTAAACCTAATCTTTTTATACTCAAAAGCTTAGACATCTG
>NC_132983.1:6992500-7065000 GCF_047496725.1 Anoplolepis gracilipes
AGTTATATGTTTCTTATAAAAATTATTAATATGTTAGAGTAATAGTCTTGTACACAGAAAAGTTTATTAACATTTTACCTGATTTGTGAAATTCTGAACTGGTCAATGTAGTTCTGAATGTATTTTGCGGACTAATTGCTCTTTCATCTGAACTGGTCAATGTAGTTCTCAATGTTTTCTGCGGAGGACTAATTGCTCTTACTGAAGACGTTGAAAAACTAATTCCATTAGATATACGTTTTGAAAAACTGTCAGCTGTTGATGTTGATGGTTGGCAGGAAGTGATCATAGATCTTGATAAATTACTATTTTTTGATGTTATTTTTAATGCAGGAAGAGATGGGATTTTATTGCATAATACCTCTTCATTGTTATCAGATTCTGAAGAATCTGAATAAATTCGAGGTCTTATTCATAGTCCATTATTTTTATTTCAAGATCGTTTTAAGTATAATATCTTAAGATATGTTATTACGATTCTGTGATTGAATTACAACACATTATTATTAAGACGGTCTTCAATATAAAATCGGACTATGAATATGAATATCTAAAATTAAAAATACATTAATTTTTTTAATTCAAAATTATATGTATATATATACACACACACACATATATATATATATATATATATATATATATATATATATATATATAATTTTGAATTAAAACATTAATTTTTATTCTATTTAGGCCCGATATTGTACCAACATTATTTTGGATTTAAGTGCGACTTAAACATGTATCTATCTTTATTTTTCTTTCTAAATTAATAAAAACAGATATATATATATATATATATATATATATATTTAAGTCTCGTTTAAAGCCAAAATAATGTTGATGCAATCAGGCCTTATAGAAACGTAAAAAATACGTTTCTTAAACTATGGTTTTAAAAATGTTTCTGTTGAAACGTTTCTTATTGGTGTTTGACGGTTAAAAAATATTGGATACGTTTAGAAAACGTTTATAAAACGAACCTGTGCTACCTGGGTAGGCTCTTTACAGACTTTTTTTCTTTCTACCTATTTCGAATAATCTCTATCCCAGACAGCACAAAACGTCCTCAGGATTATCCTGAATATGTCCAGGATATCCTAGGATATTTGGAGGCCGTTTCGTTGTTATTAAAAATTTTTTTTATATGCAATATATGTCTATTTTCAGTCACATTAGATATTTTAATTAATTTAAAAATAAAAAAATATAAATATCCTCTGAATATCTTTTGGATGTCGGCTGGACATAATTCGATCCCAAGCAATATACATACACACATTTGAAGACGTTCGAAAACGTCCTCAAGATGTCCTTGTCGTCCCAGGACGTCTTTAGGATATCTTCGGGATGCCTTCTGAATATTTTTTGAATGTTCAAGCTCTGTATTGCTATTTAAAATAAATTGAAATAGGATCTTTTATATAAATTTGAGAATCCGTAATATTTGATAATTTTCATAATATTATGTAATGTGTCTTTTATTTTATCTATCTTACATTTTATATGTGTTTTTTTATCCCTAAGAGGCGTAATCATGCATAAAAAAGACAGAAAACCTGATACTTTCTTTTTATTGAAATGAGCTAAAATGTTCAAAATCAAAGAGAGAGAGAGAGAGAGAGAGAGAGAGTGAAAGGGAGGGGAAGAGAGAGAGAGTGAGAGTGAGAGAGGGGGGGGAGAGAGAGAGAGAGAGAGAGAATTTATGCGGCTCAACTTTGAAAGCCAAAGTTAAGCATCTAAATTTATTAGCATTAAATTTCATTTTTAAAATTTGCTCGTTAAAATATCCAAGAAAATATCTCTAACATATTCTATAAAAATCCTTAGGATATTTTACAGAATCTTCCTGGGTTCTCCCGAGGGTAATGTATCGCTATCATTTGCTCTTCCTCAGGACATCCAGAGGAGATCCAAGGATTAAAATTGAATATTCTTAGGATATTTTATTTGAACGTCCTGGATGATATTATTATTCACTATTAATATTCAATTTATTGATAATCTGATGCATCTTATTATATTTTTTTATTATCTCTTTTGCTCTCGTTCTCAAGATATCGCACTGACGATAAGAATAATGTTTTGAATAATGTTACGCGACTGGACTAAAGAAGAAAAGCAGGAAAGTTCGACACGTAAAAATATATGTATGCTGGAAAATAGATAATTAATATTAAAATATTTAAAATATTTTCCACTTACAGATAGGTGTGGATATTTGCGAAACCGTGTGCTTGTCTCTAATGAGATATTTAGCAACATTTTTATTACCGGTCGTTTCTGGCACAACAAATAACGCAAGTGACTTAAAGACTCTCTTCCCTCTCACTAACACATTATTGACATTAAAAGCGATAAATAACACAAATTTTTTTCCTGCACACGTTGAAATAAATATTTTTTTTTAATACATGTCAACTAGCAAAAGTATAATTATTTTTATCTGGGATATGTTATACTATATAATATAAAAAATATATTTCCACATAATAAAATATACCATAGACTCTGTTTTCAAGATTTATGAATTAAATAACTTTTGATAATTGACCATAAACTTTAACTTTACTGAAAATGTAGGATAAATTTTACGATTCAATTATACCCAGGTAGAACATGAAACTCATAGATATTGTATCATTATGACGTCATCATGATTTTATTTATCACTTAAAAGTTACCTAAACAAAAACGATTAAAAAATGAGTTAAAGATGACAAAAAGAATCATAAATAATTTTTAAGTTCAATAATCGCATATATAAGTTTAAAAAGATTATGTTGATTAAATATAATTAAAATATACATGAATAATTAAATAAACAAGTAATTGCGTAATATATATAAAAAATGATATTATAATATCAAAAATAAGTCACCAAAACATTGCCAAATGTATGTCAAATGAGATCATTATGATTTTTCTAAAATGACTTTTAGGTGACGTCATAGTGATGTTATTATGAATTTCATGTTCTACCTAGGTATGTATGTACATATTATTTTATATATTAATGCAGAATAATTGAAAAGAAAATTTTCGGTACATCTTCTCTCAATTCACATTATCGAAAGCGAATAGTCGACATAAAATAGTGCAAACAAATTTTATAATTTCTTTCGATTATGTCGCAAGCGTACATACTTGATTTCTGTTGCTCATTATTTATGCTGGAATGAAAAAAACATGCATTTGAAAAATCTTTTATTATCCTTTTACGTGCAAAATGTTGATTTCTTTTTATATCTCTATTTTTTTTTTTTTTACGTTTTTATATAATTTTCTTTATCTCCTTTTTATTCTCCCTTATTTGCACAACCTCTTGAATATTTATATGTTTCAATTTAATTTCAATATGCTTCATTTTAAATGTAGATTGTAACAAAAAACAAGAAATTAGTCTACAGCTTTTTGCAGTTCTTTACAAATAAAATGCACAAAAATATGTAAATATTTAACTTTAGATAATAATTTGAGGGACAGCGCTGTAAAAAAATATGTGTTAAATTTCCATAATAATAGAATGTATAAATTATCTAAAATAAATTTAAATAAAAAATCACATTAGCGTGTTCTCTCTTTCGATAAGAAGCTTTATCAGAAAAAATGAACTGTGTTGAACAATTAGTAAAAAAATGTTAAAATAAAAAAGTATAGTAAGATTTCGCTTATAATTTTTATCATATCGCAGCGATTAAATAAACCGCATCTCACTACTGTGCACGAGTGATTATAATATCGATATAATATCGTCGCATATCGCGTTATGCAAATGATGCGTTTAAAGTTTAAAGCATTGCGTCACACCAATGAATATAATATTTCCATTATATGATAAGAGCAAGCTAATAATAATAAGATATATAATATCACGTATGTTATTCTATCAAACAAAAGTTTTTAAACATTTTTTACTTGCGCGTGTTTTTTGAATTAAAATTATATATCTTTTTTTTTTCTTATGTAATTATAAGAGTTATTAGCGATCGATATTGCAACGTTTGATATAACGCGATAAGATAACTCAACATACTTTCGCTATCAAGTTCACAAAAATATATACATACAATTGACCAAAACGGAATTAAAAATATATATTTGTCACGATTACGAATTTACAACATAGACAAAAAAAAAATTCATGAAATTAGAATTTATAGAATTTTCATGTTTATAACTTTGACATGCATTTTGTTTATATTTTGTTTATATTTAGGTATTTATTTTAATTTATTAATTTAATCTATCTTCTTAATCGATGATGCAGAAAGTATAATGCAAAATTATAGCGAAACTCTTGGTTTTTTTGGCTAATTCATTTCAATTTGTTTTTTTCTACTTGTTTTTCGCATTTCAAATTCTCATTGCAGTTTAATAATCCGATTCTTATATTTTGTCTCAATTAACGCTATTATTTGTGCAATTTGCATGATTCTTAAACAAAAATAATATTAAATCAATTTTAATTTGAAACAAAATCCAGAGAATCGCTTTTTAATTACATAATCTTTCTGTTATTTATTCCCGAATATTTTAAATGCAAAACGATACTTTTTCACGTGTATACCCAGCCAACATAAAACGTCCTCAGGACTATCTTGAATGTGTCCAGGATATCCTAGGATATTTGGAGGCCGTTTCGTTGTTATTAAAAATTTTTTTTATATGCAATATATGTCTATTTTCAGTCACATTAGGTATTTTAATTAATTTAAAAATAATAAAATATAAATATCCTCTGAATATCTTTTGGATGTCGGCTGGACATAATTCGATCCCAAGCAATATACATACACACATTTGAAGACGTTCGAAAACGTCCTCAAGATGTCCTTGTCGTCCCAGGACGTCTTTAGGATATCTTCGGGATGCCTTCTGAATATTTTTTGAATGTTCAAGCTCTGTATTGCTATTTAAAATAAATTGAAATAGGATCTTTTATATAAATTTGAGAATCCGTAATATTTGATAATTTTCATAATATTATGTAATGTGTCTTTTATTTTATCTATCTTACATTTTATATGTGTTTTTTTATCCCTAAGAGGCGTAATCATGCATAAAAAAGACAGAAAACCTGATACTTTCTTTTTATTGAAATGAGCTAAAATGTTCAAAATCAAAGAGAGAGAGAGAGAGAGAGAGAGAGGGGGGGAAGAGAGAGAGAGAGAGAGAGAGAGAGAGAGAGAGAATTTATGCGGCTCAACTTTGAAAGCCAAAGTTAAGCATCTAAATTTATTAGCATTAAATTTCATTTTTAAAATTTGCTCGTTAAAATATCCAAGAAAATATCCCTAACATATTCTATAAAAATCCTTAGGATATTTTACAGGATCTCTCTGGGTTCTCCCGAGAGTAATGTATCGCTATCATTGCTCTTCCTCAGGACATCCAAGGATTAAAATTGAATATCCTTAGGATATTCTATTTGAACGTCCTGGATGATCTTTGGATGTCCTAAGGACGTCTTTGTGCTGTCTGGGTAATTAATACAAAATTGTTAAAACGCTAAAGATGACGGGATACAAGCGGTTATTGAAGGCCGAGATCGTGCGATTACAAGTTTTAAACATAGATTTATTATTTATTTCTTGTGATCCGCACAATTCCACACAAACTCCTTTAGAGATTCTTACGCGCGATTCATATATTATAAGTTTACTGTTGTTTATTATTTTTTTTTTCCTCCTCTCTTTTTGAGCGGCGTTCAGTAAAAATAATCTTATTCAAGCGGTAACGAATGACACTTGATTTGTGCAAATCTGGAGGTATCAAAATATCTTCTATACGTCACAAGGAAAAACGATGGACACTTTTCTACTTTTTTTCTCTTTTCCGGTTTTCTCTCGCAGGGGGGAGGGGAACGAGTCACAAATTACTTCTTTCAAATCTGTCTTCCCTTGTTCGTCTTCGTCGGAATATATTTAAGGCCGTGTTTATATACTTATCTCGCAACATAGGAAACCACGATGTGTGTGTTTGATCTTGCATACAGTTATTATCGGACTACTTTTATCCGCCGGTCTTTGCGGCGATTGTAAAACTTACAATTGGAGCGATAAGTAACACAAGCAGAAACGAGCAGATACATGGAAGGATGCACTGAGCGGTATCCACAGAAGAAGAGCGCGAATGTTCCTTTTCGCTCGCGTGCATCCTTCTCACATCACTTCTCCGAGTCGCTCTGCTTGTCAAATTTTCATACATCGGTGGCGAAAGAACGCTGCTACAATCGCTCCATATAAAGCCATATCCTTACACTCTAAGTACACATAGGTATCGACGATAGATTTTGTTTTATATCTTTACACGTATAAGCTCATTACAGTTACGGAAATGTCCTAAATCCTGCTCGATGTACTCCCTTTTTCTTTCCTTCTCAATCCCTGTTTTTCTTACCACTTAACGCTATTTTCTTGTTGACTAGCACGCAGTAATATTACATAATAAATTAAAGATATCTTATATATATATAATATATCTCTTTATCGGCGACGGCGCTACATCGTGATTTGTGTTGCGTATGTGTATTCGCCATAATTAGGATGCAATGTGAAAGAGAAAAAAAAAGCTTATATTCCTTTTTTATTTTTATAAAATAAAAGGCACCAAGTTTCTCTTCTGCCAAACATTCAGTCTGTTTTGGGAAGCTTTATCGAAAATTCAATAAAAAGTACGAGTTTATTCTAATGAACATATTAAGAAATCGATTATCATCATTGTGCACATAAAGGAATATTCATTCTGATTCTGCTAAGTCACTTGAATGTGTCATTATAATTAGCGTTTGTATGTGTTGAATTGTAACTTTTACTCAAGAAATAACGCTGCAAGACGTGTGTGTATGTGTATGTATATGTGTGTGTGTGTGTGTGTGTATATATATATACATACACACACACACACACATACGTCTTACAGCATCATTATTTTTTGAGTGGATGTATATATTATATATGCCGTAGGCAAATGGTTATTTTAGGAAAATAGCTTTTGACTAGGCAAATGCTATCTGTGTACGTACGTAAAAAATACATCTTGGAAAGGAACGCTTAGATTCCCATCTAAGCATAGATAGAGTGCATAGGGGGTTGGGGCTTCAGCCCGTCCTCATAAAAAAATATAACGAAACTTGAGAAACTACCAAGGCTGACAAGTACAGCCAGATAACCATTTGCCTAGTCAAAAGCTATTTTCCTAAAATAACCATTTGACTACGACATATATATAATTTGCAGTAAAGTGTGTAATATTAATTCAACATTTATCCTGTGCCTGAAAGTATTTGTATGCTATTTTGCATTGTCAAAAATATGATGTCAGATAGAGGATAAAATTCTTGATTTTTATAAGCAATCTCACATTACTTTCTTATACATTTCCTACAATTCTCAGTGAGAATTGTAATGGGAATTTAGAAAGTAATTTATGCGAAAATATAAGATTCGCCGATACATTTTATAATTACAAAAACAAATTAATAAGCGAGTTAAGTTATGCAATGGTGCACTTTGGTTTCGTTGAAACTGCATGTTCTCACGCATCTCTATATCGTAATGAATATTAAAAATATTTTTCACATATAGACATATATCGATTAGATTTCCGACCCGTGATACGCAGGCCTCTGATGACTTACATAAATGTACAATTCATCTAAGGTATACATAATAAATCAACAATGTTATACTCAAGTAAAAAAAGTAACTTGTGAAAAAATTAATTTAAATGTGTTAAATTATATTCTACTGACTTTGGTGCTATGATATATAAATAGTTCAATTAACATATGTCGATTTGATTAACCTCTTCCCGTATTCGATGTATAAGAAGCAATTTTGCATAAGTATGTAGGATACAATTCAGCAATATAATAGATGTCATTAAACAATGTAAAATAGTTTCAATTCCTGCTTCAAACAAATAAAACTCCGTATAATGCATGGCGTGCAACGGCGTGCATATACATATATATTATACATATAAATTCGCCTTAAATAATATACATAAACAAATCAAACTCAACATATACTGAAATTGTAGCGATATTGGGAGGACTTAGATCTATAATATATCTTTACAATACAAAAGATGCTATTGGAGTGCTTATGAATACAAAACATATACCGACATATATTTTCATTGTAGATATTCTCAACTAATTTTTTTAAACTGAGCGTAATCGACTGTAATCGAAAACACTCGCTCTTATCATATATGTTTGCAGTTCTCCTCCAACTTCAACAATCGCTATTTATTATTAATGTATATACATTCAAGACGCACACTGTATATTCTGCCAGTAAATTAAAACGATCTTTGGGTACTTGCGTCTTTCTCTCTCTCTTTTCAATAGAATTTTGTACTATTCGTTTAATTATACTGAGAGAATAGCAACGGACTGCAATAGAGACTGTTTTTAAATGAAACCATCACCATTACCATCACACAGAGCTCGATGTTCAATCAATAAATTACGTTAAAAAATATGAATGTCGGATATATGCATGTGTAAACTTTAAAAGTTCATATATCATTACAGCAATCTAATCTTTCTCTATTCCGATAGGAATACTTTTGACATATTACCGTCGGTAGGGCGGATTTTTTTTTAATTGGTTGCGCGTAATTTGTGCAAAGCAGAATTCACGAGTGAAAGATTAAACATTTGATTTTGCATGTTATTCTGTTCTCTCGCGTTTTCCTATGCACAAACCGATGTTCACCTTAAGCCCACCCAATTTAGTTTTCTTTAAGCGTACATACATCAAATAATTTCAAAAATTTATTGTCACAACAAACACGGATATATATTGCACTTTTAGTATAATAATCATTTTAAGTGTTTTAGACATAAAACAAAAAAAAATAAAATTTGAAATTTAAATCAAATACAATAAATTAGAATAAATATAATTAAGACAAACATAAATTTTTATCTCGACTAGTAAAAGATGTCTTATTTTGAATTTAAAGATTTGTTTTTTCAATAAAACTTATAATAATTCCTCAAGTTCAAAATGGGACCTTTTATTAATAACTAAATTTAATAATTTTTATTCCTTTTGTGTTAGATTATATATTACAATATGTATAGATTAAATTCTTTTAATATATATCCTATATAATAATCAATATATATATATATATATATATATATATATATATATATATATATATATCATGTAAATTGTTACAGTCTTATACGTTAATAGAAATGGAAAAAAATCATACTTTTAATAAATGCGTCGAATGATTCGGAAAACATGATCGAGTGGGCTTTTCATACATATTCTAATAAGGACATGACAAATTCATGGTCCCGTATACTCTTCCATTTTTTTCCAAAGATGTTTCGACTAGATTCGCGATATATACTAATGCTCCTTTTCACACAATGCGACTTTTTCATGCTAGCATAGTATGCGTGATTTGCTGCGTACTGCTTGTGTTCTACGCTGCGTGAAGCTGAGCTGGGCGTGCTGTTTTTCATTTCACATGAAGGAACAAGGTATGAAGCTAACTTAACAGATGGAATCGACGCTTATTTGTGCACTTCTCCTTAAAAAATTATTAAAAAATGGACGTTGTGCGCGCAGGAAAATTTTAGGAGCACTTGCTCTTCTGTTGATTGTAAAAAGAAAGTGTGATGAAAAAAACTGTAGACGAGAAAATGCTTAGAAACGCCCAGAAACAAACTAGGCAAAAAAAAATAACGCTCGTTTTTTATCACGTAAAAAACGAGCGCTATTTTTTTAAAACTATCAATGCTGCATTGCAGGGCTAATCGCAGCAAGCAAACTTTCACGAAAAATTGCATCGTATGAAACGGTAGTATAATATACTAAACATCGTGCCAGCGATACCTAAACCTGCGCCATACCTGTATATGAGACAAGGCTTCACGAAGTACGATACAATACCTCTCTATATCACACAGACTTATCTAACTTGTATACATTGTGGATGTTATGCAAAAATCCTTTTCTTATATAGTCGTATAATTTGACGTTATACAAAATAATAATTTACGAGACTAGTATGTTCTTGTAAGTAGGCCTGCATGCTTTCGTGCTAATATCTCCGCATTTTCGTGTGTGCTATACTGGTTTACTCACAAAACTAAAGGCACAGTTAGCTTAGTTTATGTTTAGGTTGGCTCGCATTAGACGCATCTGAAATGCAATATTTTGTAGCTTGGATCAAATCAATTTCTCCAAAACATAAAAAAGAAAGTCTAGTGAGAACGAGATTAACTATATTGTACAATATGATGGGCCTCACCTCCATTAGATGTTGTTCCAAAGCTACTAACTAAAGAACAATTTTGACTTTTCTGAAACAAAAATGATTCTTATTTAATCTTGTTATTTAAAACTTACTTTTGAGATTACAAATTAAATTAACCTTTCGAAAGATAATTATCAGATTACTCCAAAACGAGATAACATTCAATTGTATCATGGCACAATTATCACAATATAATAATGCCTATATATATATATGCATTTTAAAGTATACTAACATCTCCCATTACAGCTATTGGCGTAGTCCCGGTTGCGATAGCGACTTGATGTTCTATTAAATAAAACATATATTCGTCATAAAGTAATCTGATGAGATGAAAAGATCCGAAACTTGCAGCACTTCTCAGAGTAAGATCTCGGATAACCATCGAGCTATAAAAGACAATAATATGAATTCAATTAAAAATATAAATGATTACCAATGTAACAAAAAATAAGATGCATACCTATAAAATGACCACTTGAGCAAAAATTGACGTGCAGCTTTAGCAAATGTCGGCTTCTCCTCAAATGGTTTAAGAACTTGAGTCACGACTCCTTTCAACCAGATCGCCCAATCTTCTAGAGAATTTTGTTGCCGTAACGTTGATTTAAAATCTTCTTCCAAACGTTGTACCATCCCATAATCACATTGGCATACCCAGGATGCCTAGAATAACAGTCATAAAATAATGTATAATTTTTATGTAATAGTAGTATCCTTGATAATGGATGGTATCTTCGAGCGAGAGAAGAGAGAGATATACTATATTTTAAAATGTCGACTTACTTGTTCTTGCACGTTGTGAAAGTCGACACGATTCAGATCAGTCAACATTTGATTGATTTGACTAGGATTTTGGAGTACCGCGCGCGCAGCTTGCGCAAGATGATTTAGTGAGGTATAGCGCCTTAAAGTTTGAGCAAAAGCTGACACTGCAGTTAACTGTAATTAACAATTATATTATATATGACATATATTTCATTACTGAATCTTTTCAAATATCATATTTTTGGACCATCCAGCAATATCGTTGTATAAATTCGAATAAAATAATACCTTAATTTGCATCATTCCTTCAGGACAACCGACCATTGCTGACTGCAACCAAGATTCCAATCCTTTTGCAAAGTTTCGAATAGATTGTGTCAATGAACCTTATCAAGAGAAAAAAAACACAAAATTTAATTACACTTAATACACAAAACAAAATATAACAATGAACCTTACAATAATTTTACATACTTGGTATTGGTCGCAATACATTAGGCATTAATACTTCGACTAGATTCTGATAAAATGTATAGTCCACTTTTTTGATAAAGTCTTGTACTCCTGTGCATTTACACATCTGATATAGTTTGGTTCTAAAAAATAGAAATCATTGTTCATTACACATGTCAACCTTCATTATTTACATGCACACATAAATAAACATGAAATGAATGATTTAATATTTAATAGAAAGCTACTTGCAAAAAATATTAATTAAATTTTTTTAAACTCGTATTTAAAAATAGATATAAATTAAATCATTTTTATCTATACGCACACAATTATTATACGATATTAATAACAGTATGTCTCTCACTTTGATAAATATTTCTCCTCTTCACACTCGTCACCATTATTGTTGTCTTGGCTACGCCAGAATTCTCGCCAGAGGCTCTCTACCGTGGCGAATTCAAAGTTTAGCACCGCGTCCAAAAATGCCTCGCAGTGCTCTCTGTATATACTGCGAAATGTATCGATGTCCTCGAGAGTGCAATCTTCGGGCAAGGAAGAATCGTGACCGATAAAGATCTCTGGAAAATCAGGAATGGCGCCGCTCGCTTCGCCGAGATACTGATGATACTGCGGTGGCGAAGAATTCGAGGAGATATTTGTGTTCGTATGCGCATTATTTTCATTATAAGATGACTCTTGTTTTTGATTGACAAATTTAAATCGTTTAGCTTGAGAATTTGCGCTCTGCTGTTGTCTCGACGTGCCATCTTCGTTCAATATAAGTAAAGGCGAGCTTGGTTTCACACGAATTCCATAATAATGATATTTGGAGTTTCCTCTATAGTAAAGTAATAAATCATGTAATGAAAGATATATTAATCCAATTATACTGTAATGTTCTTTGAATTAATATAAAGCTCTTTACCTAGTCCCTAAACGCCTAGTTCTCAATCCTAGGAATACAGAACGTATTAATTTTCCGAAACTGGCTGCATTCACAGGATCCAATTTGTTGTCGGAGCAATGACGTAGGTAGTGGTTGTAAAGAGTCGATCTTGGAAGTGACACTCCATCAGCAGTTTCATAATTTTCCAGCAACCAATGCACCTATTTAGAAATGATAATATTCATATTTTAAAAAAATAGTTGATCAATTAAAAATATGTGTACAAAAATGTAAAAGAAAACAGAATATTATTTATTTTCATATAGAGGAAAGTAATTATATTATTTTGTGGAAAAAAAAAAAAAAAAAAAAAAAAAAAGAGATATCCAAATTGTTTCTCTAAAAGATAAAATTTTATATTAATAAAATATAGACAAAGATCGATTTATTGCAACAATTGTTTGAAAAATCTATTAATTACATGTCGTTTTTCGTTAGAGATTTCCATAAAAAAAGTTTTTTTTAAAGTTAGATTATGCACAACAATACTAGAGCAGTATTCAAAACAATTTGATTAATAGCAGACATGTAGAAAAAAAAAAAAAAAAAAAAAAAAAAAAAAAAAAAATGATTAATATTTAATACAACAATAACAAACTAAGAACAAAACTACGAAATCGGTTTCTATCTTACAGTAGCTTGGGAAACTCTAGTGGCATGCGTCATATTTGCAGCTGCAGCAGCTGCCTCTTCAACGGTGACAGTGGTACCTCCAGAATTACCACTGATCAAGTATGCCCCGCCACTCCCGCTAACCACAGCTTCCTATCAAACAACCCAACATACTGTGGTATAATAATGTATTTATTGATTTCTAAAATACAAATAAAAGATTTTAGAGCAGTGATCGAAACAATGGAACAAAAATTCGACTCGAAAAGAAAAAAATGATTTAACGATTCTTCGTATTATTGTTTACTAATTCGACCTTCAACGAGCGATTACCGATTTCGGACGATGTTATACTTTTAATTTTCGTCGTTAACACTAACGCTCGCGGAAAGAATAAAAACTCCTACAATATCAATACATTGGTAATCCCAATTTGAGAGAATAGTAAGGATAACTCTTTCGAGTATTAATATTTACAATTTCTTTTTAAATGTAAAATCTACAACAAATGTATTACAGAGTATATTTAATTATATGAAATGTCAAATGTCCAAGAAACTACGCAATTAATCAAAATAGTTTATTACATTTTTGTTTTTGTTTTTCTTCTTCTTCTTCTTCTTCTTTTATCACTCTATGTCTGCGACATACATTTTTGGCAAACTTTAAATATTAGAAATGATTATATTTCTGCTAAAACTGTTAAAAAATTGGGAAAATTAAGTATAAATTTCGATAGCCCATACAATCATACAAATCCCTATACCACAGATGAGATATAAATATATACTTTGTGTCGCGATTGATCATTCAATGTAATTGAGGCTAACTTACTCAACTTTTAAAAAGTGAAAGCAGTTCTAAGGAAATCGTAAGACATGCAATCTTACCGCCGTTTCCGTTTGTGGGCTGGCGCGCGCGGCAGCCGCAGATATGAGCGCATGAGTAGTCGGATCTCCATCTACTACACTCTGTTGGATCAAGTATGTACCATTGCCCTGTGATAATAATTGTCCAGTAGCTGAGTTCGAGCCTTGTCCTGTGACCTAATTCATATTGACGTTAATATTATTGTGGCATTATAATTATGGTAGTTCTTATCTCACATTACAATTATATGTATATATACTTGTGCATATGTTACTGGAGTGGTTGCTGGAGTATAGTACTGATTCGAAGCTGGAGTGTACATTGCTCCTGCCTCGCCGACAGCATAAACAGGATATGTCCTGCGAAATATTACGTAATTATTAGTAAGGCGTTTTATAAGTTAGAAATAGTTTATGAATTGAAATGCAAGTGCACTTACATCTGGCCATTCGCCGGTATATACGTGGAACCATCCCCTTCAACATATTGAACATAAGTCGAATGAGAAACTGACTCGGACCCCACTGCCTCTGCGTCACCGGACACTGAAACAAAAAAATATATATGGCTAAGTGTATCTGAATCACTCGTATTGACATACAAAGCTCACATGTGAATGCAATC
Source organism: Anoplolepis gracilipes (assembly GCF_047496725.1). NCBI lineage: Eukaryota > Metazoa > Arthropoda > Insecta > Hymenoptera > Formicidae > Anoplolepis > Anoplolepis gracilipes. The sequence continues at coordinate 7,007,073 of NC_132983.1, forward strand.
AATTTTGTTAAAACACTGTTGTAATTGTTAAAATTTCCTTAATGGAGAAAGTCACTAAAGTATCTTTGATGCACTGCGCTCGGATAAAGCGAGAGAAAAGAGCAGTTCTGTAAATTATTAAAAACTCTAGATTAGTCATATCTATATTTATTGACAACAATGCATAAAAATGCAATATATATATGAAATAGATTGAATAATACTAAATAATCAATAAATATTTAAGAGTCTTTCATTCTATCTTCATTCTAATATTCTATAAAACTAAAATGTATAGATAATAAAAAATAATAAGGCATGCTGTTTATATTCTGCCCTCACCTACAGCCGTTGTGAGGGACGCGTAGGATGGTGAATCACTCGTGCCTAGTGTAGTCAGAGTGGAAGTACAGAGATGCATGTTTTTCAGCAGCATGGAAAGGGCCAAATCTCTACTCAAACACTATAATTTTTCAAACTGATCCTCATACTCACCGCAAATAGTAAATTTATTCGTAATCGAGTTTCAAATACTTGATATTAACTTCTATCTATATGTTTATGCAACTAGATATATCTATTAGCGTGTGATTGTTTGCAATTTGATGTTGTTTGTAATTATAATTGTGCACATGTCAATAAGATCAAAATGAGAACCGATTTTAATGTTTTATATATTGGAGAATTACATTTACATTTGACCATTACCTGTAACTGTTATGTAATGTGGGGAATCACTGACGATAGTCCCAGCTGATGTAGAAGCAGCGTCAGAATCCACTAGAGTATGCTGGCCCGAATGAGTAGTATTAACTACTACTTGCGCTGTAACATGTGCTGGTGTACCTGTCGAGCCGTTGGAAGAATCTGCAGCTGTTTCAAGTGGATCCTGAACCAATAACTAAATTATTATTTATAGTATGCATGTTCTTTTGGCCCACGATTTATTTTTATAATAAAAATAAAAATTATATATTATAAAATTAATTATATGCCTCTTATACACATTTATAAATATCAATGTATACAGTATAAAGAGAGAGTACTGATTTGTGAATTTTACTACACGATTTGCATGTATTATTGTTATCAGACACTAAGAACAGATGGCTCAAACATGTTATCAGATTGGATGTACAACACCTATAGAGGTATACTGCAAACAGATGCTATAATATCTATCATACATGTAAATAAGTTTTAATATATTTTTTACATTAAATTCATATAACTCTAGTTTACAGTACAGTATAATAATAAAGTAACTAATTTTTTAGAAACAAAAAAGTTACTTCACAAAATGTATTTTACAAGATATTGAAATTATTTTCACAATTCTGAAAAATAATGAAGACTAATGTGTCAGAAAAATATATAATTCTTTTCACATTGATAAAAGGCATATAAACCACAGATAATACAGAAAAATTATTACTAACCTGGATAGGCTGTAGATTATTTGGACTTGAAGGATCAGGACTTGTTACAACAGTGATAAGTTGCTGGCCTCTGGCAGATTGAGTCTGTGCTCCACTACCACCGCCACTGGAACTGGAAGTAGTAGTCACGACAACCACACTTGGCTTAGATTCCACCCCTACTGCTGCGGAGCTACCCCCACTGTTATTAGCTCCGGTGGATGCTGCTGCGAGGGCATACTGGGCTCCTGTCGTAGTCATGGCAATCACTTCACCTCTCTCTGCACCCACTGAATCACCACCACTGCTACTATCTCCCCGCTGCTGGAGAGACGAGTCTATAACAGAGATATATACTCTCACTAAATATCAATAACATCTTCCACCAGACCCAGCGATGAAATCTTTAAGAACACAATGTGCTTTTACAGCCCCATTTTAACATTAACTCATAAAGCAAAAAAATATTTCCTAATAATTATATGAAATAAGATATACATATGTATGAAATTTATTATTAAATGTAACAATATGAATGTTATGCAAACATTTTTAAAATAAATTATATTTTAATTTTTTTTTCACATAAATTATTATACACAAAGAGGATATTTTCTTCTCATATTATATAAAATCCATGTGCACACAAAAATTCTCAAAATAAAAAATGTATTACATACATTCATCGTTCAGATCTCATTTTCTCCTTTGAAAGTTGGACACAAAGTCCCAGGTCTATTGTCTACAATATATACCAGACTGCAAAATTGTAAATTAATTTCATCTTGAAACGCTCGTAAGTATATGTACAATCGATAAATCAATTCGTCGCTGAAGAGAGTGAGAAGAAAGAGAGAATCTCGTGTGTCTTTAAAATAAGATATCCGCTTGAAAAGGTGAATTTCATCGAGGAATACTTTCCGATCCCGGATGTTGTCGAAAACGAGCGTCAGAGGGACGAGAGAGCGTCATATGTTTAAGACGATAAAATATACCCTATCCCACCCGCGTTCCGTTCTAACCTATATCTCGCAACGTCAGATCGCAATAACGTACTTTCTCGCAGGTGTGGCATTCAATAATCCGCAGATCAAAGGGAAACCCCGGCCCCAACGTGGAGCTCGCGATACGACCAACGATACACGCCACTGCCATTATTACCCGTGTGTATCATGGTGTATCGGAACCAATGGTGTACCTGTTGGGGCGGCAGGTACCAAACACAATGTATCAAGGGGAAGAAATCGGCTGGGGTGGATATAGATAGGGGAGGGGAAGGTAAAGGGTGCCCTAAACGCGCGCGCTACCCACGCGTGACTGGACACATACACACACACACACACACACACATTTGTATATATATGGCTCTCGCTTTAAGGGGGTTGAACGTATCAATGAAGACAGTTGGATCACGAAAGCAATTAGAGAGCATTATCCTGAGTAACTGCATAAACCCTCACTCTTTTCGCTAAAGATCAGGACCAGGGGAGCTAATAAGCGACGCACACTTCTGTTAATATATCTTGCCATGGGAAGAGGTGACTATCCTTATGTGTTATATATTTTCTCCCTCTCTGAAAACTTTACAATAAAATATGAAACAAGAGATTATTTTGTATCATATATATATATATATGAAGGAGGAGGGGCAAAAATCTCTGTCATATTTTGATAAGAAAATCATAACATTGCTACTTGATATTATTGATTAGAATTGTGTAACTGGATATCTAAGGGCCACTTGTTTTGATATATCAACTAATTAATATAGGACTTGTTAGGGAAAACAGAAATGCTATAATATTACATCGTATAATAGCCCGGTCTTTACTCTAATACAACTGAAAGGGCAAATTAGCTGTGCGAATAAAAATTTATAAAGGAGAAAGATTTCACTATTCTTTAATCTGATAATATTACATGTACAAGTACATTTCTAAATCAAAATTTGTGAAGCATATTCACGTCATCTATATTTTTTAATACAATTAAGATGTATCTTTTTTTGATATATTTTTTTATGCAAAACATCTGTTATATTGTATGCTATTTCTTTAGATATAGGTTTAACATTATGTATATATATATTTAGACTTGGGGTGATGCCTTATATAGCATTTGCTGCCAAATGTTACTGGCAGCTTGATACGATAGTCTGTATTTGTTACCTATCTACCTACACACGTAGTGTCATAAGTGCACCTGGCCTCTGTTATGCATGGCTGATTGGGAGAAACTCGTGCTCTTTAGTCCTTTCTATCTATATACAATGCACTTATGTATTCCACTTGAATTCAATTTTCCTATGTATGTTGATAAGAGAGCATTTATAATATTTAAATTTATACATTATGTGTAATTTATGCATAATATATTACGTAAAATGTATTTTTTTGTACATTAATATATTTTTTTTTTTCTTAGCCCCTATGACAATAATGCACCTGGAGTCAGATAAATTCATAGGGTGAGAACTTATGCAGATGTTGTAAAGTAAAACGGTGGAGATAAGAAGTAGATAGCGTGAAATCAAATGATAAACATTAGCGACAAAAAATACAAAGGATGAATCATAAAAAAATGAAATGCAGCTCTTAATATAACTTACACAGTATGTTTAAAGAAATTGATTTTGAGAAGCAAGTTGAGGAGCAAATATGGCTGAAAGGATAAATATATTCATCAGTGTAGAGATATCGGTTGCGGAGAAGATTTTACAGCTGGAAGATTGCATTCATGTAATTGATAAATCCATTTTAATTGGAAAACCTCGTTGCTTCTCCATATTAGATGCCCTATAGAAAGTATGGTCATAATAGGGTCACCAATGCGTTACAAATTAGGGGAATCTATGAAGCCTGAGATCTGCAATGATCTGACCCTGTTGTAGACTATTTCAATATGATATCCAGGTTCAATCAATATTCATTATGTGTACAGAATTTATGACAGTAAGGTAGAGAGAAAAAAAATTGAAATATTGTAAGACCAGATGATTTGTAAAAGATAACTCTAATTTTACCTTTATACATTTCAATCTAAAGAAAATCAATTGAGACTGATTGTAGCAAACAGATTGTAGATTATCTCCAAAAAAATTTTGCCCAAGTTACTTTCATTACAGACAAAATTTGCTGTAATTTGACAATCGATATCACTTTGACGAATAATTTACACTCTGTAGATTTAAAATTCAAACTTTGATAGAGGGAATAATATCCAGGTATCTCCTTAATAAAACCTATAATACCGTATCCTTCACATTGGCACAAGTTTACTTGGATAATATTGAATCAACTGTCAAGAGAATGATGACGACGACGACGACATCTCCGCTGCCTGACATCGACATTTGAAATTCCGCAACGACGGGGATTTGGATGACTATGGTCCGATGACCCGTCGTGCTTTCTTTTCCACTCACCTGTCTTCATGAATAGCGTGTGCTCGAACGCAACGGCGCCCGGGCGCACTTGTGCGGCCGAACGACGTGTCCCCTCGTCCTCGTCGTCGTCGTCGTCGAGCGGGCGCGCTCTCTATCTCTATCTCTATCTCTATCTCTATCTCTATCTCTCTCGCTCTCTTTCTCTCTTCGTCTCCTTTTTCCCTCTGTCACACGCGCGCACACGCACACGCATACACACGTACACTTTTTTTTCTCGCTCGCCCTCGTTGCTCAGTCCCTCGGTCCCGAAGGCGGCCCGTCACCCAGGAAACGGCGGTCAGCTCGTGGGGCTCGCACGGTGCCGGTAGAAAGCGCGAAAATAGCGGAGCGACACACTCCGACGAACCTCTATACTTTGTTGTGGACGGCTGGCCGGAGTGATGTTGCTTGTCTGCTGCTACGGTCGCCTTGGCTACGGCATCACTGACCGCGTCACGATCAGGACCGTATTTCGCGTTCCTAGAGCCCACGGGAGCGACGGTTCCTCCGTCGCGATCAGAATTCTATACTCGCGTCGCCTGTTTCACACTAATCGATTTACGTTCGATTTCGTTGCGATCCGCGAACGAAGGAAACGTGATCAGTGGAGAATGCGCCAACACCCTTGGTCGACGGAAAGCTCACGTCGATGACAAGCGTGTGTCATAATGCGGCTTTCCGGCGCCATCTTTGGCGCGCGTAACGCTCGTTGCGCGCGCATGCGGACACAATGACGTAACGAGAACCTTGATTCATCTTATTCGCATATTCCCTTATGTTTACCAACATAAAATTTCAAAAGAGAAAAAAAAGTCACTGGATGATTAAAGAAATTTTTAATAAATAAACTTGCTTATTTTTGCGCTATGCAAATAAATCTCATGTGTGTTTTACCTTTCTTTGACAACTCTCTTTTCTTATTCCCTTATTATTTTTATCTTTTCTTATTCCCTTATTACAAAATTTATGAAGAATAAAAGGAAACTGTTATGATTAAAAAAAAATAGACTTTAAATAAATAATCGAGTCACTAATCTCAAATTACAACTACATCTATCATTATCATCTTGGCTTGACACTTTACAATCATTCTTAGAAGACTAATCAATGCCGTTATTGTTCTATTTATATTTTTTTATTATTTATTTTTTACTATTTATTATATTTTTTCAATCATACTTTAAACGACTTTTATTGCGACCGATATTGTACTCACTAGTTTTTTAGTTATTAATGTGCGCTGAGAAAGACTCAAAATGAGCTCGAAACGTTCGAATTTATTTTAACGAATTTACAATTATTCACAACATATTCATAGATTTCGCTAAATGTTAATGAACTGATTTTGTTTCTACATAAATATTTATATTACATTTACAGTGTTAATTTTTCTCAACCTTACTCTCTACTGCCGTTACTGTTATTAATTTATTTTTACAGAAAGCCTTACGATATTAGTTATTTATTAAATAAATAAACTCGATTAAAACACTTTTGCAAACAGAAATCCTATAAATTTAAGATTACCATTGGCAAAGCCACACGCGCTAAGGGCGCTAATTAATATTATGTTAAATGTAATTACTTACTAAAAAACGGTGGGTTTCTGATAATGTAAAAAGGCACGTCCAACCAATAATCGTCTTCCATCTTGCTGCCGGCGAAATGTTTCGTAGGAAGAAGACAACGGAATCCTTTTGAGTTGGTTCCCATCCAGATGATCTGCTCCTTTTGCTTGTCGGCACTTTCGAATCGTCGAATCCGCGGGAAATTCTCGAATCGCCGGTTTCCAGAGATACCGTTTCCACGGGATATCCATGAAAATATTTTCCGTATCCGCGAGACTCGCGCGAGATGATCCTCGCCGCTCTCCTCAGCCATAACAATTGCGGATCGCAGATCGATTTTTTTATGCGTAAACATCGTCCCCTATTGTCGCAATTGTTGCTTTAACTATAACGCGTCGTGTCGGCGCGCGTAGAATCTGAAATATCACATAAATTTGTCAAAATGACATTTGATCGCTATCAGAACGATCGCTTACCTCGGGAAAATACCGTGCATATATTATCGTACCAGGTTATACTTTATTCGGAAAATGTGGGTCGATCGCACCTCGTGTCCGATAACTAATACGAAGTTGGCGCAGTATTTTGAATCGATGATCGACATGTGTATCACGTCGCAGGAGCGGATTAATCAAATTCTCGGACCCGCTACCACTCGTCTAAAATAAATAAATAAATACAATTTCGTCCTCATTTCGACTCCAGTCTTGAAAACTAGAACATCATCATCGTTATAATAAAGTAAATAATAAAGAATAAATTAATATAAATTCCCGCCTCTCCTATAAAGTAGTATCGCAAATTTAAAAAAAAAAAATGAAAATTACATTATCTTGCATAATTTAAAAAATATATTTTAATATCGTATTAAACTAATAATATATATATGAGTAAAAAAAAAAAAAAATCAAATTCCCGGACCCGCCACCCCACTCGTCTAAAATAAATAAATAAATACAATTTCGTCTTCATTTCAAATCCAGTCTTGAAAACTAGAACATCATCATCGTTATAATAAAGTAAATAATAAAGAATAAATTAATACATAGATTCCCGCCTCTCCTATAAAGTAGTATCGCAAATAAAAAAAAAAATGAAACGTTTCGACCTTCAGTTTAGGTCCTTCTCAAGTCTTAAATTTATCATGGTTCGGTTAGAAATAAATTTCGAACGTCACATTTACACGTCAGATATTAGACTGAGTGTAATGTGACGTTCGAAATTTATTTTTAACCAAATCATGATAAATTTAAGACTTGAAAAGGACCTAAACCGAAGGTCGAAACGTCGTTGTACATCGAACACCAAATAAAACTTTATAAGCATATGAGCCAGTTTGGTTGATTACTTGCTATCTTCCTTATTAATTTTCATCACTGGCGAATCAAATGATTATCAAATCATGATTATTGTTATAATAAAGTATTTAAATAATAAAGAATAAATTAATATAAATTCCCGCCTCTCTTATAAAGTAGTATCGTAAATTAAAAAAATGAAAATTACATTATCTTGCATAATTTAAAAAATATATTTTAATATCGTAATAAACTAATAATATATATATGAGTAAAAAAAAAAAATCAAATTCCCGGACCCGCCACCACTCGTCTAAAATAAATAAATAAATACAATTTCGTCTTCATTTCGAGTCCAGTCTTAAAAACTAGAACATCATTATTATTGTTATAATAATAATAATAATAATATATATATATATATACATGAGTAAAAAAAAATAAATAAATAAATATAATTTCGTCCTCATTTCGAATCCAGTCTTAAAAACTAGAACATCATTATTATTGTTATAATAAAAAGTACTTAAATAATAAATAATAAATTAATATAAATTCCCGCCTCTCCTATAAAGTAGTATCGCAAATTTAAAAAAAAAATGAAATTTACATTATCTTGCATAATTTAAAAAATATATTTTAATATCGTAATAAACCAATAATATATATATGAGTAAAAAAAAAAAAATCAAATTCCCGGACCCGCCACCACTCGTCTAAAATAAATAAATAAATACAATTTCGTCTTCATTTCGAGTCCAGTCTTAAAAACTAGAACATCATTATTATTGTTATAATAATAATAATAATAATAATAATAATATATATATATATATATATATACATGAGTAAAAAAAAATAAATAAATAAATATAATTTCGTCCTCATTTCAAATCCAGTCTTAAAAACTAGAACATCATTATTATTGTTATAATAAAAAGTACTTAAATAATAAATAATAAATTAATATAAATTCCCGCCTCTCCTATAAAGTAGTATCGCAAATTTAAAAAAAATGAAAATTACATTATCTTGCATAATTTAAAAAATATATTTTAATATCGTAATAATATATATATGGGTAAAAAGAAAAATTTATAGCGTGGTATTCATACACGTACTCCCCCTCGTGCACCCTCATCAGTTGTTCGCGCAGGCATGCGCGCATATGTTCGTTACGAGGGCGGTTGTCATCATTATCACGGTGTGTTGTGTGTTGTCCATCTGTCGCGAAAGATGATGACCTCGTCGGAAACGTCGGAGGTGGAGAATCTGGGAAGTGAGAAAAGTCCCGAGGACTCGGCGATCCTGGAAGTGAGCTCCATGGCGGTGGGCGGGATCGTCAAGCAGGAGAGTCGCGACGTCGATTTCCTGTCCAACTGCAGTACCTCCATCGAAGGCTCCGTGGTACGAGAGTTTTTTTTTTTTTTTTAAATATTTAATGTGCCTTCAACCAGTTTAGTCCAATTATGATTATTTAGGCACATGTACGAGAGCCTAACATAACATAACCTGAGATCCACTTTGACAGTTCACTTTGCACCTCGTGACTCGCTCGGCATCGCCGTACAGAATGACAAATACGTAAATTAAAATTGTAGTAGATGACATTTTTTTACGTACATATATAATTATATATGTACGTGATGTAATATATGCGATAAGCTTGCGCGTGCGCGTATAAACTTTGACAGTGATAACTTTTTAAAAGAAAAAGGAGAAAATCTGACGGAGAGAGTCCATCTGATCTAATGTCGATTAATGAATATTTTGCAGATTGCATCTCCTTCCATTGATAGCTTCTCCACTCTGCCGGATCAGGAGATATCAGACTTTCAGACGGACTCGCGAGATCTGCAAGTAAAAGTAGACAATCCGCAAAAACATCTGGAAACTTTGGAGACGTACATTACATTCCGTATAACGACTAGAGTAAGTGTAATACTATAATAAAATATTATTTAAGTTTTGCAACAATAGTAATATATACAATCACATATCAAATAATACTCCACAGACTACACGTCCAGAATTTGAAGGAGGGGAATATGTAGTCCGCAGACGCTACAATGATTTTATATGGCTGCGTCAAAAGTTAGTAGACAATTATCCAACACATATTATACCGGTAAGTCTTTACTCTCTATCGTTTTTGAAAGTAATTTTATTCATTAAAAGATCAAAAGATTGTTAAAAAAAATATTGGTTTTCATTACAGCCGATGCCAGGCAAACATACACTCCTCGCTCAACTGGATCGTTACTCCAAGGAGTTTATTATAGCACGCATGAAGCTTTTGCATATATTTCTGAACAGAGTGGTGAATCATCCTATTCTCAGTTGTGATAAGAATCTCCACATTTTTCTCACTACTAAACCTGCAGTAAGTATAGTCTTAATGCATGCATGCTGTACTATAGTTAATTTATTACATAACATAAATTATGATTGTAGGAATTTCTCGTTTATCGTAAAAATCGTGGAAACATGCTTGGGAAAATGACTGATTCTTTGCAAAACATAGCGAGTACATATACGATGAAACAGCATCATTTGGAGTTTGAACAGATTCGAGACTATTGCACAGCGTTGAGTGAAAAACTGTCGGCTATAGATAAAATCAATCATCGCATACATAAAGAAAGGCAAGGTGTGTAAACTAAAACTGTTTTTTTTTTTTTCTAAATATAATCGTCATTTTAATAAAATATTAGCTTTTAGCAGTTTCTTCTCATGTTATACATTGTAATGCGATAGATTACTTATTGGAGCTTCATCAGTTACATCCCATATTCACGCTGTGGGCAACCTCAGAACCAGAACTTGCAGCTATTTTATTGGCGATCGCTAAGGCAGTAGAAACAAACGCGATAGCTCATCAGAAACTTCTGGAAAACGTTCCTAACGACGAACGCGAATACATCTCGTACATAGAAGCAGTCAAGAACGCATTGTCCCGACGTGATTCGATGCAGATTGAATATGAGATAACCGTGGACGTATTAGCAAAAAAGAGATTAGAAAAGGATCAGGTATTAATCTTGTATATACATTTTTTTTTAATCTCTTTGATCTCTCTTTTTGTTTTTAATCAATTGCATTTTATTCATGTAGTTGATAGGAAATACAAACTACACAATGCCTGCACAAGGCTGGGGTGGATCTTTATGGAAAGCAGAATCTCGTGATGAAAAATTGGAGAGACTCGGCCAAACCATTCCGCGATTAGCCAAGCAAGCGGAGATACTGCAGGATCGCGTGGAATGCGCAAACGAGAATCTACGAAGTGATCTGCAGAGATGGAACGTGGAGAAGCAACAGGATCTGAAAAATATGCTAATCACGATGGCGGATCGACATATCAGACACTATCAACAGTGCATGAACGCGTGGGAAGAAATTCTCGCCGGCCTTAAATTGGATGGAATCGGATCTGATGTTAACGCAGGTCCGCCTGTTAAGATACCTGTTTAAATTGCTAGTCTTTCTTCGCCACTTTAAAAAAAATATATATATATATATATATATATATATATATATATATATATAGAATAAATATTCGTTACACATGTAAAGGTAATAACACACCAATTCAAGAAAATCTCTATTATTAAATAATGACACAAAGTTTATTGCAAATCCAAAGAACAATCTATCGTCAGCTTCGATATCATTGCTTCTAAAATCGAATCATTTCTTCGGAATCTCAAGATTACCACATAATAATTGTAATTATTTAATAATCGCGGAATTGCAATGAACGTGTTTGATAATAATAAAAATCGCGCATTTATGTATGTACATATAATACGCTAATATCAAAATTCTATCTGGAAAACTCGCCTTTATAATATAATAATCTTGTGATAATGTGAAAAATTAAGTATATAACGCGTTTGTTGGTCCTACATATATGTATGTAAGGGAGCAAGTTCTTTCAATATATGTCATGTACAAGAAAGATTTTCCAATGTTTTCTCTTTTTTTTTTTTTTTTAGAAGTTTAGATCATGAATTATAATTTTAGGGACCAAGCATTGAACCGGTATTATCGCCATTACCTTTTCCTTCTTTTTCCTATTTTAAATCACATAATATATTTATTGACAATTAGTTTAGCCACCTATATCTACTTACCAAAGTATCATGATAGTACTAAGTACCATGATAGCTTAGAGATAGCATCAATGTCAGAATATATACTACAGCGCTGAGAAATTTTACAAATCGCGAAGCAAAACGCTCGCAATAATATTCGTTGTATCATTTATTAGTACCTTTCTATCTCTAAGTTATGAACAAGTCACTTAATCACGCTCTTGGCATCACGGAAAAGAAACGTAGTGAGAAATATAGTAAGAATTCTATATGGCGCTTATATATTCCTCTCCTTGTGTCTGTTATTTATGCTTAAAAAGAAGGTACTCTTTGTTATTTGTCGTAAGTAAAATGCGGAATATATTCCTATTTACATTATATGCCATGGCTAGGCGCATAATTTCGGCAAAAACGGCGAAATTTGTATCAATAAATAAATTATTGTTTGCAATGAAGTGCAATGGCTTTTGTTTATTATGTTATATATCCTCACTCTATTAAGGCGTCGTTCGTTCGTTCTATCGGCGTTAGATAAAACTGCACCAAATTGTCCAGATCAGTCAGTTTTGTGATAGACTCGCCTGCAATGAAGCATTGATTAAACGTATGTGAAAAAATGTTTCTAAAAATCAATAAATTTTTCTAATAACAAAGATACTACCTGCTAAACTCATCTCGTTGTGCAGAAAACGTACGGTATGCGCGTACGGTTGTTGAATCTTTTCACGTAATTGCGTAGCCAAACGACGCGTCGGATTCCACAACTGGCTACGAAAATTTGGTAAATTTATAAGATTCGGCTTCCAGGATTCCGGCTTTACCTCCTCCATCGACAACACATCCGTTATTCTGTAGTCGCTCGTTTCGATGTTCCATGTGAACTTACATCCGACTTCGTATTGCTTTCTCTCTTGCGTATTACTGAAAGCGTCACATAAACTTGTCAAGATTATATTATATAATTTTAATGACAGAACAATATATATATATACAGGGTGGCCCATTTGAAACAATACGGTCAATTTTCTCGTAAACTAAGCGAAATATCGAAAAATGGTTCAGACATGTGTTGCATGGTTTCGAAGGGGCTATAAGATGGTGCCATTGGTTTGACCTTAAAGAGTCACATGAAGTAACCTTCATGTCACGTGAAGGTCATTTTAAAGGTCAGATTTTTTCTTAAAGATAACTATGCTTTTTTTTGACTCCAATTGATTCGTCTCATTATTCTGTGTATAAAAGTATTAGGGTAAGATAATCGAAAAATGAATATTTTACGAGATATCTTGTATTTTATGTCAAAATATTGCAACTTTGAAGCCTTATAACTTGAGAAGTGTTTAATGAAAAAACATTTTATTATAGTGTTTTGGAAAGCTCTCGAGATAAGCTACAAGAATATGCAAAAATATATAGGGTGTTCCATTTAAGAAATTTAAAATGACCTTCACGTGACCTTCATGTGACTCTTCAAGGTCAAACCAATGGCACCATCTTATAGCCCCTTCGAAACCATGCAACACATGTCTGAACCATTTTTCGATATTTCGCTTAGTTTACGAGAAAATTGACCGTATTGTTTAAAATGGGCCACCCTGTATATATATATATATAACAATATAATATGCGACTTCATATAATAATATACAGAAATGACGATTAATACATTCATTCAATTCCAACAGAATAGGAGAATTAGCATGTGCTTACCATTGCGTTTGGCTGCATAACTCACTTGCCTGGATCTTCATTATGTGTAAACATATAATATCTCCAGTAAGTGCACACACATCGATCATTTCGATATCATAATCGCTGCAATGCCAATACTTCTTTTTGAATCTTGTGCAAATCCAGTCCGCTATATGATGAGAGAAGGTCTCGATGTCGAAACTCAATTGAGTTATAGAGACACACGGCACTATCTGAAAGTTATTGTTATATCAAACATATTATATATTTACATATTTGTTTTTTCCTTTATAATTATTCTTTTATTAAAATTATCTCAGTCTTTTCCAAAATGCTTGTGAAAAATAACAAATATTGTATGGAAAGTTTGAATATATATATATATTTCACGATAATAAATACCTGTTTTTCTGCTTTACTATTGCTGATCATCTGCATTTGGACATATCCGGAACCATGTACAAGCATTGGAAGTACGCATTGGTAACTTACATATCCTCCTGTCTCCTCATCTGTATAAACATCATATTGATGTAATATTAATATTTTACAGTTGAAACTAATTTGTAAACAAGGTTCTCCAAGAGTGAATATAAAAAGATTTGAATACCTTCTACATCCGTAATCACTGATATCATTTCGTCGTCAAGCTCTATGTAGCTCCGTTTGAACCGTGCAGTGCACTTTATCAAAGGATATTGCAAGTTATTTTTAGGAACCAAAGGTGAAAAATTTGGGCAACACTTGCCGACGCGATCTCTATCACGCACGCTTCCGTTGGACAATTGATTCTGATTCAATGGTCGAAGTACATTTTTCTCAGCTGTTAAAGATATATAAATGTATTAAAAATTGTATACAAAATTTTTCTTTTCTTAATAATAATCAAGGGCTTTACCTGATTCGGGATTCGACAAATCGTTGGCTATATCTTGAGCAAGATTAAATTCATCCGATTCGCCTTGATCCGAATCGAGCCAGTGCCTTCGGCCGTTTGGCAACACGGCCGGTGACATTGCCGGTGAAGAGGATATCAAATGTATGGAACAGGCGCCACGATGTTTGGATTGATCGCGTATGTGCTTGAAAGGAACTATATTCTCTGCGTCCTCCGTCTCATCGCAAAACTCGTACTTCTTGTCGGCGAGTCGGCGTTTCCTGAACGAGCTGAGCTTCTCACAGGTCGTCTCCTGCGTCTCATCGGTAAACTCGTACGCCTTCTCCGCTTCGAGGATGAGTTTGTGTGTCGCTCTCGTTGTTCTCGTTGACTGACTCGGGTTTACGACAGGCGGAGGCGAGTGTAGATTCGATCTTTTGCGCGGGCTCGGATGACGAAAAGATCTGGTCGCGATGGGCGGTGACATCAAGCGGGACGAATATGAGGACGATGGGCTACTGATCGAAACGGATTGCAACGGCGAGTTTATGGAAGCCACGGAATTGTCCGAAGCACTTGTGGATTGCGACGAACTAGAACTGGATTGTTGGCCGTTACTATTAGTCCGTTGGATCTGGGTTCTGTGACTAGATTCCGAATTGCGAGTGCGCAGAATATCCGACGGTGGAGTGAGTATCGGCAACGACCATGCCGTTGTCGTCGTCTTGAGATCAGCGGGCAGTCTCTGCGGCGTCGAACGCGGCGAACACGACGGATGTTTCACCAGCGTGATCAGATCGCTGCCGATATTCAATTCCTGCGATGTGTCCTCGCAAAAATCTTGCAAGATCTTGTCTCGGACCGAGATAGCCGTTTGTTCGATGCCACTCGGTCGCTGCGAGACGGGGCTGCTGCTGCTATTATTTCGGCACTTGCATTGCTCGGTCGTATCCGAGCATTCGCATAACTTAACGTTTAAAGCATCGGCAGCGGTAGACTTACTATTTATATCACAGACACAGTCGCTTTGATTGCTGCTTGAGGTATTTAACGGTAAATCACGTCCCAATCTCGCTTCTAACTTAATTGTTTCTTCTAGAAAGTCGTGTTCTAGGCTGGAGTCGCATTTTGGAGATCGGTCGAGTGGGCACTCCAGCGTGCCCATCTTTTCGTCTGAACTTTCATATCGTTCTGTCCTCGTCGAATAATCCGTCTCCTCGACGTCACTCATATCCAGCGGGATTGTATCCGGAACTATGGAATCAGAGGTATTCGCTTTTTCGCACGTCTTCTGATTCTTCGATTTGGGTATATTCAAATCTACTCTGAGAACGTGCAGAAAGTTTCCCGTATTGACCACCACGTGATTCCAATAATTTAAACACACTTTAGCTCGAAATTTCGGATACGGTGAGATGACTTCGTATGTTGTATGAACTGTGAGACCGTGTTGCAAGCAGTTACATCGCACGCAGCAGTCCCAATTCGCAGCTAATTCTATAGACACAGATTGAGATATCTAATTAATATTATATATAAATACACGCCATTTACACATATACCTAAAGATATTATTCGTTTCTGCCTACAAGAACAATTGTAAATTACTCATTACCTTCACCTTCTTCCTCATATGACGCAGCGACCTTCAGGCAATCCTTGCAATTCTCCAGAGACGGTACCGTTGTTACAGTTAAATATGCTCTATCAGTCGATTGTAAATGTAAGAAATTTGTACTGTAATTAAACAGAATGTATAAGATATAAGATTATCGAATTTCTAAATATCTAAATATCTGTATTGTATAAATTTATCTCTTAATTCTCTCTCTATATGTATAATTTAAAACTTACCAGAGGCCGTGTATTACAAGCTTATTTCGCTCCATTGGCCATTGCGATATAACTATGCTTAATTCTCTATAAATTGAATAATTGCCAAACAACGTAACTTCAGCAACTTTGCGAGCGACACGGTTTGGTGTGAAAGCCCACCAATGTAATAGATATTTAAACAAGGACGTATTACTGTTCACTTCCACCATGTATGTATATGTGAGCAAAAATTGACCGCACTGAGTCAATCCCATAACAATGTGCCTTGCAAAACAAAAAATTTTATTATCACAAAATCATGTTGTTTATTTATATTAAAAGCTAAATATCATTCATGAGACATTTTTTGCTGACAAGTTAAAATCTTTGACAATTAAATATATACTCAAAGATTTATATAAATACATTTCACGTCAGCCTTTGGTCTCTTGATTTCTATGAAACATTTCACAACGCAATGCACACTTTTTATCTGATTTGATTAAGAGAGACAAAAATTAGTCATCAAAATGGATAAAATAAATCTATATGTAATAAATTATTATTATCAATACCCTGCTTCAAGTGCTGATTTTGGAATTATATGTAAGAGAGACAAATGTCGCCACTTAGGTACAGTTGTAAACAGTCTTTCCTCTGGTGCATAATTGTGCGCCGACAGACATCCCCTTATCTGCAAAGAAAAATAATTAATATGCGCAAAATACTCGCAGCCGCTTATATTATAAATTAGCGCACGTTGATAATATTTCCTAAGCGCAAAATAAACTTTGAATCAATTACACATATAGTTCATCGATATAGCTCTGTTGAAGGAAAAAAAGGAAAAAAATTGACATCTGAGAAAGCGCGGTTATATTTTTTAATCGAGCTGGCAGCTCGTTCCGAGCGGAATAAATTAAACGGCGAAATAATTTTTCAGTCTTCGCCGAGTTGTGCATTTTATCGACAAGATTAATCCGTATACTCTCTGTGTGACAGCTCGGACGGGCCTGTCAAGTCGAGACGCGAGCTCGCGATTTCGGGTTTGAGGACGAGGCTCCGGCTTACCTCCCTTATCCGCAGCTTCTGCAGAAAATTCCTCTTGCTACGTCGATGCGACGGACACGGCTTGCGTCCCACCACGACGAACTCGGATTTTTCCGACGTAATGTCAGAGAAACACTCATTGCAACAGTCTGAGGTAGTGTCGGAAGACGACGCGTCCGCCATTTTTAAATAATCTCGCTCGTCGCGTCACGAGTCACGACTCACGACTCGTGTCGCGTGGATCGCGGAGTCACGGCTCACGGACAGTGTTGTTTTAGGTCGAGGGACAAATCTCGCCCGGCGAGACTCTCGTGCGCATGCGCGACTATGTCATTGACCACGTGACTGACTTCACAGACTCGTAACTTTAAGCTGTTATGGAGAGCATTCGGGGGGCATATATTAATTTTTATTACAATGGCTGCGTTCAGCAGAGAAAGCAAATCAGTGAGCGCTTAGTGATTCTTTATTGTGATTGGTTCTTGCATTTAGACCTTCGATGGATTTAAGTGCAGAAACCAATCACAATAAAGAATCACTAAGCGCTCGCTGATTTGCTTTCTCTGCTGAACGCAGCCATTATATATGAATTGTGTGTGTGTATACATATATACATACATACATACATACACATACATATATATACATATATACATATATATATATATACTGAGAAAAAATATTTTTAATATAAAAAAATGATTTATTTAGATACATGCAAAGGAACTAATTATTTAAATTAAATAAAAATTTATTTGAATCAGAATGGAATCATAAAATATATATATTTTATTAATTCAAATATATTCTTGTTTAATTTAAATAATTAGTTTCTTTGTAAGTATTGAAATTAATTATTTTTTTATTAAACCTTCCTACTCCCTTCCTATATAGGGATCAATAATCTCCTTTATTGCAGCAGAATGTATACGTGACTGAGATGTAACAGCGTCTGCTAGTGTTGCCATGACTGCGCATGCGCGAGATTTGTCCCTCGACCTAACAACACTGCTCACGGATTCGCCTCGTCGACGGGGGATGGCAAGAATTATTTCAGATCCTCTGCTATATCAAATCTTTTTTTTTTTCTTCCTCATATAATAAGTGACACACGTACAACCCAGGTACGCAAGTCGCGTCAGCTGTACACGTGACGCGGACTGTCATCGCACATGACACGGCTCATGTTCGTCAACTGCATCATATTGTTTATATTACATATATAGATGAAGAGGATTTAAGGATAAGCGAAATATTTTGCCGCATAAAGTATTATTATATACACAAACGTAATAAATAAATTGTAAAGAAAATGGATATTACATTGGATGATAAACTGAATGCGCTGCAGCAAATAAGCCAGCGGAAGCTTGTAGATATACTGGATTCCATCCCAGGGAATACAAAGGATCTGATAATAGAGCAGAAATTGATGAAAATACTGGACAGTTTTGTTGGAGTGACTGTATTAAAGTATACATATATTCTTTTATATTTTGCATCACTGACAAATACTGTATCATGTTATTAGATTGCATAATTTTTTTATTTAGGCGACATGGAGTGGACAAGATTTATAAAATGGAAGAGGGATTAAAACCGTCAAACAATCAACGTGTATTTTTAGTATCTAACAATTTAATCACATGCAAGAGGGTTCTGGACCAGATACAATCTGAAATATCTCACGTTACCAAGTCTCATGTCGAATCGTACCATCATTTGTTGGTCATGCCATTTGTTCCAGCCGTGTTATATAATCTAGTCGAAGAGGAAGGTCAGTAAATTATTATTAATTATAATATTATTCATTCTATTTATCTTTATAATTAAACTGTTAAACTCTATCCTATAGGTTTGGCTGAATTGGTTACACTACAGACTCTATCCACAGAGTTTATAAAATTAGATGGAAATGTTTTATCCTTGGAGAATCCAATGTTCATCGACCTCTACTATCACAAGGACATCAGTCTTCTACGAGCATTGGCACGCAACTTGTGGTCATTGCAGTTGATACTTGGTTCACCAAGGCTGTCGCTTCTTGTTGGCAAGCACAGTCAACAGGTGGGCAAATTAATGGAATCCATGGAACAGTGTCTGGGTTCGTCCAGCCTAGAGAATGAAGTCGGGGCTCTAATCGTGATGGATAGAAGTTTCGATCTGACGACGACTCTCTTGACACCTGTCACATATTCAGGCCTGTTGAACGAAGTTATAGAGGTGAACGTCGGTACAGCAGTGCTTGGAAAATCGCAAATCAAATTGGACCCGGATAAAGATCAGATCTATGGAGAAGTAAGAGATACACCCTGCAGCGATGTTTTCCCGATTTTACACGGAAAGGCTAAGTCACTAAAATGTATTCCATCTTTATCCCGAGTCATTATACCAATTGTATTGATATCACGATAACAATATTTCAATATTGGCTAATATATCAGCTGAACAGGAAGCCATACAAACGATGAAATTGGCCGAAATGGAGAGATATGTATCGACAAAGTTGCAAAAAACCAAGGATATAACGCGACAATTGGCGTTTCATATATCCGCCTGTCAGATTATCGCGGACACTTTGGGCTCCGAGTTTCAAGCCTTACAAGCGATCGAGAAATTGATGCTCGACTGCAAGGACAGAAAAGAATGTTTAAGTTATATAGAGAGAAATATAGGTACATTTCTTTATCAAAGATTAATAATCAAATTATATTACAAATGAATTATATAATTTCATGACGATCAAAGAATACGTAATACCTGTTTTGCAGATGAGTATGCGTTACGATGTTTGCGTCTCCTATGTCTGTTATCTATCACTACCGATGGTATTACGCAGAGTGAACTTCAAAATATTCAAAAATTGCATCTCCATACTCATGGCTATCAGCATATCCCATTATTTTACAAATTGCACACCATTGGTTTGTTAAAGTATAGAACCGAAAATATTTTACATAAATTGCCAAACTGGAATAGTGAGTGGAGCAGCAATGCGCAGAGGTTAAAGATGTTACCCAATTACTCCAAACGATCCGATCAGAACAATCGTACCTGTCCTAGTTATGTGTTCAACAACGCTTATATACCCGCCATAGTTCGTACTTGTATAATTTTTTTCCTATAATATAATATTATTTAAATTTGCAATATTAATGAGATGATTAATTGTAGGCACAAATATTAAACATCGTATCGAATCAAGAAAAGGACTCTCGCAGTTTCGAGGACTTGATCAATTTATCGGGTTGCGTCGTAAACGGTCAACGAGGGACGTTGTCGCCAAAGATGGTCGTAATTTGCGTGATAGGAGGCATTACATGCGCAGAAATAGCGGCCTGTCGACTCATCGAGAAATCTACGGGGATACGTCTCATTCTTGCGTCTGACACTATTCTAACGGGTAATAAACTCATGCAGAGAATACAAGAAATATGAAGAGTTTCGTGGCATTCATCAGGAATGTAAAAGATATTATATCTATCCTTTTGTATAAATAGATATAAGATATTACAATATATATATATAGTTTTTATGTACGCATAATAAAAGAGTAAACGCGAGTGATTTTGCAATATATCAACAGAGATGATTGTTGTATGTATACAATGTTCTTATCGATATATTATTTATATATGAGTGTTTAAACGTTACAATGATTACGTTTAAACACTCAAATAAATTTAAAAAATTAAAATATCATTTTATTCTTACTTAATAATTCCGATTTTCTTCCCGATTACGATCGCGTTCACGATCACGCCTCTGGCGACCCCAATCCTGTCCTTGGCGATTATAATTTTGACGGTCGCGGAAATTGCCTTGATTTCCTCTTGAGAAAAAGTTGCCTGTAAGCATTTATTATAAAAATCAATCGTGATTAATTTTTAATTGTAAAGCTATGCATTTTGTTTGTGGCTATAATAAATATATGAAAATGTATATATACAGGGTGTCCGGTAATAACCGCCTCACTCGCTCATATACAGGTAGAGCAGGTCAAACTGAGTAGAAAAGTCCTCTACCATTTTTCCATTTTCGAAATAATTATCGAGAAATTAATTAAAAAAGATCGGCGAATCCGCGCGAGTAAAGCGCGCGCGGCGAGAAGGCCGTCCCATCGCTACGCGGTTACTAGGGGCCGCTACTCATAAGCATCCATTTCCAGTCGTAGACCGCTCCTCCTTCTCGCCGCGTGCTTGTACTCGCCCAGATTTGTCAATATTTGTTAATTAATTTCTCGATAATTATTTCGAAAATCGAAAAATGGTAGAGAACTTTTCTACTCAGTTTGATCTGCTCTACCTATACATGAGTGATGAGGCGGTTATTACCGGACACCCTGTATATATATATATATATATATATATATATATGTTATAAAGTGAAAGATGAAAAAATATATGATTTCTTAGAAAAATTATACACTTTGTATTTACCTTGTTTCATTTCAAAAATACGTTCATTTGAATCGACAAAGTTGTTTACTTTATCGGTAAGTTGCAGAGCCAAAGATTGCAGGCGACTAGGTTCGCTGCGATGCATAACAACAGTTCCTGTCGGATCGTCCAAGGATGCCTAAATTGTGAAAAGGAGAAACATCACATAAATTCTATAGAATAGTATCTGATTTATTAATGTATTAAAATGATATATATTTGCAATATACCATAAGCTCTTCGTTAATAATCATTTTGCTGATAATGGAGTGGACCACAGGTCGTTTCAATTGAAACATGTCAGCAAGTTTTGGCATCGAGATTGAATCGTAAACATGCGAATACGTAAACAGGTAAGTCCTCAACGCTTCTTCCTTGATTAATCGAGTCAGCATAGCTCGTACTTTCTCTGCTTGATGGAAGAGATCCCAGACCTGTCGTATTTTAATAAAAAATAATTATTATCAGTCGCACGTACAAGCAAATGTATATATTATTATTCTCCCGAATTTTCAGAAAAACAGTTAATGTATATACATTACATTGCTAATACCTTTGCATTCATCTTTTCATTTATAATATAATTGTTGCAAGCGGACCAATTTCCATTGCGCATTGCTTTTGCAGCAGCAACGACATGCTCCCTCATGGATTCCGGTGGTCCCACTAACGACTGACGTTCGCTGGATCTTAATTGCTGATAGAACGTCTTCGAAATCATTCTTCGTCTCGCATCAAATTCATGCGCTATAATTAAATTTTGTTATATTTACTATACTCCTCTAAAATTGTATAACTGTTTAATGATGAATATTGAATATGTTTTATACATAAAAACTAATATTAAACATGGAGAGAATATATATTTACCAGCCATATATGGAATCTCGATAAGCATCGCTGAGACGAGGTATACGCATTCGAGCAGTTCTAGATTTATGTGCATATGGAAAGGCATTTGCCTTTGCTTCTCGATCTTCTCTTGCTCCTTGCTACGTTCGTGCTGTCGTTGCGGAAGCAGACCTTGCGCCAAAAGTTCCTTTACCTTACCCGTAACCATTAAATCAACCAAGCAGTTGTGGGCATCTTTAATATTCGCATGACGAAATGCACATAATCCTAAATGAGCTATCGTACGATTGTATAAAATCTGAAAAAGCAATAAAACAAATAAATATTTTATATCTATTTTAATAACAAAGACAAAAAAAGTGTATACAAATTTAGAACCTGTGTAGCTGGATCAGAATGTTGAATGGTTTCTTGGAGATGCGACATCAGAATCAAGTCGCGAGCTTGGAACCAGTTATCATGAAGTGCGTGATGATAAATGTGCGAAAGAATCGCGCGAGTTCTTAATCGATCAGTGTTATCGTGAGCATAAACATATTTGCATAATTTCTCCATAACTTGTACAGATGTAACTGTATCCGATCCCAATTCATTCTAGAACGTCAAACAATTTTGTCAGTATATTAGACAAGAGAATTTTTACAAATACTTTACACTACTTACTTCCTTTTGCTTAAGAACATTTGAATCAAATTTGTAATATAAATGTTCGATTTTACGCAGGTAGACGCGGCAAAGCTCGGATACAGTTCCTTGCCTTTCTAAATATTCCTGCACCTTATCGATTATGGCAGCAACTTGCTTTTCATCTTTCAATCTGAAATATTTTATTATATAAAGAAAATAATTACAAATCTCATATAAAATTATTAAATTCTTTAAATGATGTTACGTACCTCTCAACATATTCATTACTGTGCGGATCACATTCTTTCAGCAGTTTAGTAAATTCCTCGTCAAGACGCTCCACCAATGTCAATACGCAACCGTGCATTTTATACGGTGGCGTTTCAAACTCTTCCATCTCTTCTACAATGGTTTCTGCTATTATCATATCTGTGTCGTTTAACAACATGTCCAACATTTCGACAATGCGTTCCAGTATTCTGCAAAAAAATATTTTATATTATTTAATGTACATGGATCAATAATATTGTAATGTATGCTTTTTTCATTTTATGTTTTAAAACATTAAGTTATATATATTTTCATTTTTGCAGAAATATACATACTTGGACCAATATTCTGGCTTCATAGCATCAGAAACTTTTGGATTATAATCAAATATGGAAGACACAATAGAGAATTTAATCTTCACAGCCACAGCTGGACCAAGATTATGTGCGTCAGCTATCGATTGTAGTTCGTGCAAAAGTTCTATTTGTTCTCGTCTGTCCGTACGCTTTTTACCACGAGCTGCAATTATCTCAGAAAGTTTCTTTAATACTGCACTGGTATTAATTTCCGCGTCCTTGGCGAACATTTTTGGCTTCTCAGAGGGAATAGCTACGCCGCCTTTGACGGTTTCCCACTCTCCTTCGCCATCATCTTCGTCGCGTTTCTTCTTTCGCTCCTTCTCTTTGCGTTCTTTTCGTTGTTCCTTTCTCTTCGCTTTATCTTCGTCATCTTCTTGGGTTGAAGCCCTATAAACAAAAATGTCCATTGTATCATATAACATGTATTGTTAAATTTATATCACTTTTCATTAGACTTTATTATGAATTAAAAGAACGTACTTTTTAATGAAGCGTTCACGAATATTTTGATATTGCCCCTCGTCGTCACTACTCGTACTCTCACTCTCCGAATCACTGCCCCAATCAGATTCACTTTCACTACCCTCTTCGCCATCAGTTGCAGCCTTCTATAATGCATGTGTGAAACAAAGTTTATAAAAAATTATTTGACACAACCTATGCTATTAGTAAATCTTGGTGTATAAAAACCTTAAATTTAGCTACATCCGGTTCACTAGCCTCCGACCCCGCTTTCTTGAAAGCTACAGCACTGTCTTCTTCTTCTTCAGATTCCATAATCTCCTCAGCTGAAATAATGGAAATCATTTTTTATATATTAAAAGTCTAATTTTTTAAAATAAACATTTATAAGAAATATATATTTCATAGTTAAACCTCTCTCTTCCTCTTCGTCGTCATCCTGATCAGGATTCTCCCTGAATTTGACTATATCTTCTTCGAAGTCCTTGTTATATTTACGTAACTTTTGACGTAATGTCGAAAGTGATTTGGAATTATTCTTAGACATATTTTTGCGTCCATCACGATCTTCCCATACATCATTAATAAAATCTTCCATTTCTACTAAACATCTAACATAAAAGCGTGGAGTTTGTCCAAGTTCCTCCTTTGCAATCACTGGTAAAGCTTTTTGATAAGCTCGCATCAAATCTTCAAAACCTGAAATTACAAATAAATAAGTGTATGCAAAGAAAAACTTTTGTATTAAAATTTAAAAAAATTTGAAAAAATATAATTAATGATTTAATTTACCAATTTAATAATATTCTAAATTATAGGTTTAAAAAAACTAAAGTTACTTACTGGTTAACATACTGCTCATATCTTTAATTTTCTTATAATTCCTAATAAGTTTTATAAGATTAGCAATTTCCTCATATCTCTTTTCCTTTGTAGAGCGCACAACACGCTTTGTTTCTTCTTCGTCATCACTGAACTATAAAAATATCTCATATTATTTTAATAATAATATTAGGTAATAAAAATTTTAAAATAAAAAAGATAAAAGTCTATTTAAAAAAATTTTCTGCAATTTTATAGTACGTACAGTAAAAGCTGTCGCTGGCGCCCTTTGTACCTGCTCCTCCTCAGATGCGCTATCAGACTCAGAATCTGAGCCAGTCGCGAAAAAACGACTCATGATGACAAATCCTCTGCAATAATGAAGTAAAAATAATATAATTATATTTTAAAACTGTAGTTGTTTCTATATGAAATACACAGTTTAATATTTAATTCACAGATCCAACTGTGTAAAACGGAATATTAATTATGTAAATTATAAATATCGAAATTTTAGCAAGTACATTACGCACAGATACGATTTAACAATCTCAAAAAATCACAGAAACCACTTATCAACATCCACTGTGTCTTGTTAATCTAACGCACACATGGCGTGATATATTTTTAATAAGAGGCTTTACTTTCGTTAAAAAGTGAATTCAAGAGACAAAATATACGATTTTCAAACATATTTTGAATTATAATATTACCGATAATATTCTTCCTCGTAAAAGCAGATGTAGTGCGAATAGTCGCGAAAATCAGAAAGAGGTTAGGAAGAGAAGAGAGCTCTGATGACGTGAAGGTGGATTCGCAAACACACATTAGGCCGATATTACATTTGTCGACAAATTTTTCTGACGTGTTGATTGGCTTCAGGATAAAAAATTTCTAGAGAAAAGGAGACAAAAACGCTCCTTTCTCCTTAAGTTTGGTCTACAAATAGAATCGTAAACTCAATCAATAAAATGATGCTATGCGGCTACTTCATTGGTTGAATGGGATCTTAAGACAATCTTAGGCCGGATCTACAATAGCTGTAGTAAGCCTTAAGCCGTAAGAAATTAACTAATTACAATTGACTTTAGAGAAGAATAATGAATATGATTGGTTCATTTCTTACGATTTAAGGCTTACTACAGCTATTGTAGACCCGGCTTTAAGCGCAGTCTACAATGAAGGCCACAGCACACACTTTTGTATTAATGCATTATACAATACTACATCTATTGTAGATCTGGCCTTAAGATCCCGTTCAACCAATCAAGTAACCGCATAGCATCATTTTATTGGCTGAACGAAATCTTAAGATGATCTTAAATATAAGAACGGATTATGGTCGGTATTCATAGTCCGATCTTATATTTAAGACCATCTTAAGATCCCGTTCAACCAATGAAGTAGCCGCATAGCATTATTTTATTAGTTGAACGAGCTCTTAAGATGACTTTAAATATAAGATCGGACTATGAATACCGGCCTATGAATACCGGCCATAGAGCACGGGAGTGCTATGCTAGCCCGGATGCGATAGCAAAATAGAAGGAGAACGCTGCATATGGGCCAAAGAGTAAAAGGAAACAGGGAGCATATGACTCGAGCTGGCTCGAGCTAAACGGACGGAAATGCAGCTCCGTACAGTTAGCCGAACCACTTTGATTTTTTTATAATTAAAATTAACTAATCGTTTGGTCATCGTTTGGTCATCGTTTGGCGATGATTGGTCATCCAATTAAAACATTTGGTCATTCATCGTTTTTTTTAATTAAATAATTAACATTTCGAAGTAAAGTTAGCCAAACATTTTTATTTTTCGTCCAATCGAGTTAAAAAGAGCTTATTCGATGCAGAATCGTTAGGTCGTCACGAATAAATTCTTTATAACGTGGTTTGGTGATCCATAGTTTATCCGAAAAATGAAAAAATTATGTGCGGTAAAATGATGACGGGCGACATATAGTGACATGGACGTGCGCTGCGGTCACGCCCATAAAAAAATATAACAAAACTTGAGAGCATAGAAACTACCAAGGCTGACAGTACTATGTGGAAGTTTCAACGCTATTTTTCTAAGCAAATGCTATTTGACTGAAGCGCTGTTAGGCAAATGACTCAATGAATCGTGCATCGATGCATTCAGTATTTATTTTGTAAGATTATGAATAAAAAATTATAAATATAGTGTAAGAGTTCGGACATAGGTTGAATTAAAATTTTACATTGAAACTTCCACATAGTACTGAGCCTTGGTAGTTTCTACGCTCTCAAGTTTTGTTATATTTTTTCATGAGAACGGGGCGAAGCCCCGTTGCGCTTCCATCTAAGCGTTCTTTTCTAGCATGTACGTAAAGTACATCTTGGAAAAGAACGCTTAGATAAGAGTGCATAGGGGGAAGGGGCTTCGCCCCGTCCCCATAAAAAATTATAACAAAACTTGAGAGCATAGAAACTACCAAGGCTGACAGTACTGTGTGGAAGTTTCAATGTAAAATCTTAATTCAACCTATGTCCGAATTCTTACACTACATTTATAATTTTTTATTCATAATCTTACAAAATAAATACTAAATGCATCGATGCATGATTCATTGAGCCATTTGCCTAGCAGCGCTTCAGTCAAATGCACTCCCATCTAAGCATGTACTTTGCAATGTATATACAATTCCACATGGGTTTGCAACTTGCATAGCTACATTATTAAAAAGAATTTATTTAAAATTAAAAAAGATTTATTTAAAATTTTGTATAAGTTACTAAAACGTATGCGCGCGTGACCGCAGTGCACGTCCATGTCACTATACGTCTCTCGTCATAATTTTACCGCACATGATTTTTTTCATTTTTCGGATAAACTACGTATCTCCAAAAGTTGTAAAGAATTTATTCGTGACGACCTAACGATTCTGCATCGAATAAGCTCTTGTTTAACTCGATTGGACAAAAAATAAAAATGTTCGACTAACTTTACTTCGAAATGTTAATTATTTAGTTTAAAAAAAACGATGAATGACCAAACGTTTTAATTGGATGACCAATCATCAATAATGACCAAACGATTAGTTAATTTTAATTATAAAAAAATCAATGTGGTTCGACTAACTGTACGAAGCTAACCCTTATGGGTCATCTACAATGGCCGTAGAATGTAACTAGAATAGAGAAAAGGAGGGGATAAATATATAGGGTGCGTTCCTTTTGGACGCTTACACGCTTAAAACCTCGTCTATAATAGCCGTAGAACGTAAGGTCGCAAGCAAATTGACCAATGACAGTCAAGCATTTTCGAAAATGCTTGACTGTCATTGGTCAATTTGCTTGCGACCTTACGTTCTACGGCTATTGTAGACGAGGTTTTAAGCGTGTAAGCGTCCAAAAGGAACGCACCCTATATATTTATTCCCTCCTTTTCTCTATTCTACTAATGTGTCACCACAGACTTCTATATATATACTGCTAACTCCTTATGTATAAGGCAGCTCTAATTTTATGTACAAACAAGTATGTATGACATCCCTTTTTGCGCATGAGCTGTGAAGGCGCGTGTTGTACGCATGTATATACATACTAAATATGATAAACAAGCTTATATAAAAGATATAAAATAACTGCACATTTGTATCCCATAATTTAATATTTATATTTCTTACTTTTTTTACTAACACGACATGTGTTCTGACAAGAATTAAAGACCGAAAGCAAGTTAGAAGTACATGTACTGATCATAATGGCGTCGGCACATGTCAGCGCATGCGCAGAAAGGGTCACCTTAGCGCTAAGTATCTCCCCGAACGCGCTCTTAGTACATAAAATTCGAGGACACTTTATACATATAAGCAAAATCTAGGGAGTTAGCAGTCTACTATTATATAGAAGTCTATGAATGTTGTACATATTTTTCGGGGTCACTTTTTTAGGTCTAATATATAAGGAAGTTAGCGATCTAGTTATAGTATAGAAGTCTGTGGGTCCGACTGTATTGTTTTTGCGAAACAGTAGTTCGCAGCCGGCCGATAGAAGTCTCCACAGTGCTTTCTGTCGACCCTTAAAGTTAAAGGTGTATATTTTTCTATTTATGAGTAACAATGTTATAAATTATTGTCTATTATTTTTTAAATGTTGGTTTTTATAGTTCATTCAAGGACGAAAAAATCTCTGAATAATGGCTGCTTCTACTGATGTTGCTACAGTATGTACATATGTTAGTTAACTTATAGATGTAGCAAGATATTAACCTTAAAAAACCAAAATAGTATAAAAATCTTTAAAAAGAATTTATCGGAATAATATAAGAAAGAGTATTAATTATAAAATTTATTATTACGTTTAAACGAAATATTATGGCATGCATTGATTATTAAATTTTGAAAAGAAATTGTATAACGCATTGTATCAATAACTAGATGTGTTAAAAGCAATATATAATAAATTTTACTATATTTTTAGATCAGAGCACAGAGATACTTAAATGAACCATTGATAGAACGATGCAGAAATTTAGCTATATTGATAGACGAGTCGAGCACCACTGAATTACAGCTTGTTTTCCCTCTATTGATAGATTCCTTATTTGGAATAGTAGATAATATTGGATGGAACCTGCATAGTATTACACTTAAAAAGAATCCACAAGAGTATGAAGCACTGTGCAACTTTCTTAGCCCACAGGGACCAATGTTTTCTTTATGTTACAAATTGCTTCCAGATTGTTATTTAAAATACAACTTTCCAATATCATATCTTCCAGTATGTCTAAAAATTAAATTGTACATGCTGCATATATATATATATATATGTTGCTTTATATTTATTGCTATAAATTTGTTTTAGTCAAAAATACGCTCCATGTTGGAAGAAGCAGTAATATCACCATTTTATCTTGATAAAATTAGAGATGATCAAGGAACACGTGTTCCTTCAGCCTTATCTATGAGTATCCTTTATCAAATACCATATAGTTATTGTAAGGTTTAATTAGAATTATGCTAATTAGAATTATATATACTCATACTTTATAGTAGTATATTATTGTAATACTGGCCAATGTATTAATGCTCACTAAAATAAAAAAAATATTTACTAATGTCTTGATTCTATACATTAGTTGGGCTTTGCTTAATGTATTTTAAGCTTTATTAGCATTGAATTTTCCTTAATGCAGATATATATATCCCTTTGAATATTATATTTTTCATTTTGCATATCATCTGACCAATCCCTGGTTACAATTGCAACAGCCAGAGAATATATGGGTGAATTGGGAAACAGTTTATGTTCAATTAGCGCATAATTATCTGTGTCATTTTCTTCCAAAGGATAATTCTATTGTTTTACCAGTGATTGGACCGTACGTTAAAAAAACTCCGCCAAGAAAATTGACTCAGTCACCAGAATTTAAAAGGTATGGAAACTTAATTTATTTTATATCGAAAAATAAGTTACATAAATTCAAGTAATAAATATAAATATAATTTTATTCATATCTTAAATTGCAATTATATAGAGATTGTCACAGATTACAAACTCCAAGACTTCTGAGGACATCTATATTATCACCAGGAACGACAAGTCCTGCATCAGGTGTACCTCAACAACAGTATTTACCACTGGTATGGAGAAGTGAAACTGTGGTGCAGGTTTTTCTCGATTTTTGGTTGGAGTATACAGAGGATACACAATTGACTACGTCTTATTTAACTTCAATACCGCGGCGAGTAAGTTTTCTGTGCGCAATAAATAAAGAGTGAGATATAATATATGAAAAAAACAAATATTTCTGCAATAAGAAAGAATAAGAACACGAATAATTTGTGTTGTTTTAAACATAATTGAGCGCAGCTTTTAATTTAATAACTTCGAATTTCAGCATAGCGTACATTCTGGTGAACACGTACGTCTTGTAAGAGCATTTATAAAAACGCTGCATGAATTTACGAATAGTGCAACAGGTGACAAGAGCGCCATGGATGAATTGAAAAGGTATTAAGATATTTTACAATATATTCAGAAAATATATACATATATATTTTATATAATAAAATTTTACATTATACATAACTCTTTCTTTCACAATTATTACTATAATTTTATCTTTATTTTCTAGAATAATTCTTCCTTCAATTCAAGGAAAAATATACACTTTTCTACGAAAAGCAATATACCATTGGCCACTGGACAGTTCATTCAGATTAATATTAGAAGCTTGGTTGAGTTTTATTCAGCCATGGAGATATGTTCCTGAAATAACATATACTAAAGAAGGGTATATATATATATATGTAGTGTCAATAAAATATAAAAATATCACTAATATTTGCACTTTAACATTTTAGTAAAGCAGAAGAAGAAGAACGAGGTAAAATTCACGACACCGGAAGATGGATTTCTTTTGTTGCCAATAATTTATTAGCATATACAGCTATATTTCAACAGTTGCTTCCAAGATTTATGAGGACTGATCTGGTAGCACCTAAGAATGCACTAATGTTATTCAGAGTTACAAAGGCATGTATATCTTATTTAGCAGAGTATATTTTATATATTTTTTTACATATTTATAGTAATATAAAATATATATATATATATATATATATATATATATATATATATATATATATATACATTATAATATAGTTTAATATATTTTATATTATTTTCTTATGTTTAAAGATATATTTTTCTGGTTTTTATTCTACAGGTATTTTCGCAACCACATTTAGCAAAAATGATATGTGAAGTAGAAAGTTGCATGGATGATGTAGGCTTAAGTAAAAGCCGATTAACTACCAATCAGTGGACATCGATTGTCAGGCAACAGATTCTCGAACTGGAAGGACCGACGTATCAATATGTGCCTATGTTTTCGTCAGCTATTATTTTACAGGTATTTTTTCAGATTTTGTATAGATATTTCTGGATATCTATTGATTACTAATCTAGATACTAGATTATTACTATTGATTATTAATTTTTAAATTTTCTATTATGATTTTTTTATAGGTTGTATGGTTTTTAAGTACCATTAAACAAGCGCATTTGACGGCGACTAGTTTAGTTGAAGCTTTGGAAAACAGACGAAGAGGAAAGCGCTTTTTGCTGTCTTTATGGGAATTTATTAATTGCGAGGATTATTCTTCAGATGACATCAGCATAGAAGAACGACGACGCGTTCCATTACTCTTAGCTACCGCTCAACAGCAATTGATAGATATATTCCAAGTAACTAGATTTGCACGAATAACATAACACGAAAATTAATGTAAATCAATATTGGTGTAAATATTATATGTACAATCGCAATTATTGCAGATTAAACTCGAAGACATTCCACAAGTTGCTATAGTGGCAGATCAAGAATATCACGATAGTATTCTATCAACTTCTTTTTGTCATCAGTCACAGGTGTGAAGTGTTGACTATGATTTTTTTTTGTAAAATAAATTTTATTACTTGATTAAAAAAAATACGATTAATCTTTAGACGGAGTCTAGTCTCGACTCGAGTAGGCCGGGTACTTTTGTACCACTGCAAGAAGATAGACAAACGTGCCGATATATCGAGTACATGGGTGATCCAGAGTTACAGCCAATTCGAACCAACGAGTGTGCTTTTTTCGTTAGAAATTTCTACAAATTATGTTGCTATATCAATTTTAAGGTATTTTACATATGTTATCCTTAACCAATTATTATTCGTCGATCTAACAATTCACAATACTTGCAGTACCGACGCGAAATTATTGCACTGTACAACAGACGGAGTTTCTTCGGTAGTATTTTTCGGCAATTGATCACACCACCTGTTACGGTCATAAAGTTACCAAAACGTACGCCTGACGGATTTACTAGCGGCTGCGAGGAACGACTGCCACCTCGATTAAGTTTACGACCTTTAGCCAGTTACACGTTTCTCATCAGTGTGTCATGTGGTATAGTTATCGCATGGTTTATCAAGTATGTGATTCTATGAACTCTTTATAATTTGTCAAGAATTGAAATATGTATTACTTACGACAATTCTTTTATTTTAGTTTACAATGTATTTACAACATTTTTCTTTTACAGTTATAGTCCTTTCAAGTTCTTAGGATTTGCACTTTGGGTGTGGATTATGTATATAATCATACGTGCCACACTGCAGCATTATTTTTTATCTGATACAAGTTCTGTCAGACCAAATACAAATGCCTTTTTGTATTAGCCGATAATATTTTTAGTTTTTAAATGATCAATAAGATACAATTCTGTGTAAATTGTTTGACAATATATTAAGAGATATATTTATGAATATATATGTATATATATATATGTATATATATATAAATATAACATTTTTTGGTACATATTTGTATAACAATTTTTGATAAATATTTGTATATCCATTAATGTATGTACAGGGTGTTTTACGCGCGCGCACACGCACACGCACACACACCCACACCCACACCCACACCCACCCCCACACACACACACACACACACACACACACACACACACACACACACACACACACACACACACACACACACACACACACACAGAGGACCTACGAAACACCTTGTATAATATATTTTAAATAATGTTTGTAAACCATTCTTAGTCGTACTTACAATTATTTATAAAAAATATATCAATAAAACATTTGTGTTTACCATGAATGACAGAAAAATATCACAAAGTAATACATATACAAGAAATAAAATACAAGGAGTTTATAAAAGAACAGCATTTTAAAAATGTATATTTAGTAGGTGAAATAATTTATTCTGTTTTTGAGCGCGCACTCACAATCAAAAGTAACTTAAAAAGTTATATATATGTATACATATATATATATATATATATATATATATATATATATATATATAGTATATATAGCTTTGACTGTACAAGTATGGACTGCTAGCACTCCCATTTTTCTCATTAGAGCAAGCGAGAGGTTTTCTAACATTGATTGATTTTCAGTGCCACCATCAAATACCAACAGTTCAGGAGATTCAAATCATAAGGTCATATTAATTTTAGAAATAGTAATGATACTTTAAATTCTGAAAAATTTATTAGATATGTATGATATTATATTTTTTTATCTTTTATTTTTTGTATTTTAAAACATTTCTATATACTTATTATAATATTTCTATATTAGTTCGCCATTTTCTTATTGATATTTTATAACGCTGCAAGCGCTTAGTATTAATAACAGACCTAAAGTTTGCGTTAGCAGTCCATACTTTATAGTCAGATATATAGTATACAATTGTCTTACGTATTAAAAATAGAGGAAACGCGGAAAAACAAGAAAGAAAAACAATGATTGTCGTGATCTACTTTGATCAGCGTAGCGATCTAAACGAACTTAATCAACATAATGCATACACCGAGAAAATAAGCTTGCATTTGTCTCATTAGACAAATTGAATTCGAAATTGACGCTAGTCATCGATCGATAAAGCTTTAAGTGCACATAAAAGAAATTAAAAATTTACACAAAATCGATACGCGATGCGCCAAATACAGCGATTAATTCTCCTTTTTAATCATTGTAAAATAACTCAATTTTAATTAAATTTTTCACGTGCACGATATATAAATAGTGATTAGATTGGTAAAGAAATATACAAAACTCGATTTTTCGAATAAAAAGAATGAAATTGATTTTTTTATGTCTTCCAAGACAAATTGTAAATTTATCAGACAGCTTATTTAGTCACAAAATGAAAATACATCCATTTGTGCATATACAAAATTTTTTAATAATTCTCAATTTTAAAAATCATATAAAATAAGTATGCAAATAAAATTGATTTTAAAAAATTAATTCTTGCACTTAAGAATAAAAAATTAACCTTTATTTTCGAATATTAGAAAATCGAATATATATAAAATAATTTTCTTATAAAATGTGAAGAAATATACATATAAGAAAAGAAAAATTAATTTTAATTTTAATTTTTTTATAAAGTTAATTATTTATATTAAATTTATATTAAAATTAATATATAATTATATTATTATTTATATATAAATTACATTATTTATATATAATTTTATATTAATATCATAAATTACAATTCACTGATCTTTTTTTATATGTGTTAATTTGTACAATTTCATGTCACGCGCGGCATGTAATAAAAATAAAGCATGCGGTTACTAAGCATGACATGCGCGTATACTTTGTGCATTTGTTAGAGGGTAGTTTTTAATTAGATTTTTTTTAGATATCGCAACGTACTCCGTGCGTTTTTTACAACTTTCTCTCTTTCTCTCTCTTTTTTGCATGTGTCTTTCCTAGTAAAACAGCTGATCTTTGTTACTTCTGCAATAAGTAAAGCTCGTGTTACTTTCCACGCGCTTCCCTACTTTCTTTCGTTCCTGCTTCGTTAAACTTTTACTCGTTTGAGCATATTTATATGAACATTTACGGTGCTTGTAAATTCGGATGCGCATAATATGTTTAAATGCTAGCTAGATAGTTCACATTAAGAAATATAAATCGTAAAAACTATATATCGAATACTTTATTAGATATCTAATAGCCATATATCTTTTCGATCTGTCATTTTTCACCGGGATATTAAATAAAAATAGTTAAAAAGTTACAAAAATATATATTGTTGCAAACTGGCTGATTATTTGCAAAATTGGCTGTACTAGAATAAATTATGCATATGCTTTTTAGAGAGAGAGAAATGACATTTTGCTCATTCTTTTTTTTTAGACTATTGTTTATTACAAAACTCAATTATATTACGAAACTCAAGCATTTGTATAAAATTGTGTTTTTATCATATATGGTTTTTATTCAGGTTTTAATCATTATTATATTAATCTGTAGAAATTCTTTCTCATGCATAATTTTAACGAACTTAAAAACAGTAAATAAAATTTCACATATAAACATTAAAAACCAATGAAAAGAAACTTATTAATTAATAAAATATACTCTATACTTTGCCACAAAATTACTTGTCTTATTTTCCCGCCATGTTTTGTTTTCCTGCCAATTTCTGCTAACTTGCGAGATATTACTGCGTGGCTTTTGTTTTTCAAATTTATTTAGCTCTTTCACATCAATTGGTCTTACTGGTGGATCAGGCGATCGGAAGTACGGCACTGAAATTAAGCACATCTTCCGGCGTGACGCATTAGTCGTATTAAACCATTAGATACTCGGTAGTATATTCAAGGGTGTGTTTACATGGTAACACACGATGTAACACGAACATGACCTATTTTCGATTTGGATCGCGTTCATCGAGAGGTTGCTGCTCGCAAGAGAGAAAAAGAGAGAGAGAGAGAGAGAGGTCATTTAGCTTCGCAGCGCAATTAGAGATCCTTTATGCAATGTCAAGCACTCTGTTATATGCCAGTTACGGACAATGAATATGTAAGAATTATCACGAATGGACTCGTTCACTGTTCGTTAAAGCCACCAGCGAATGAGAGTATCAAGTTGAACAGCTTTCCGCTGTTTTTTTCAGACGCCGCAATGGCTTCACAAATTATATCGTACAACTATTATGAATAATTAATCTTGATTTTGATGACGAACAACTGCGATTGTATTCTGTGTATGTGTGAACAGATTGTGGATAACAGAGAAACAAAGCTTATATTCTGCAATCTGAATTATCTTGATTCATGACACACAAAGTAAACATTTTTCATATCAATGTTATATAAAAGCAATAAAACGGAATGCTAATAATAAATTCGTATACACCCATATAGCACGTAATATAATAGCAATATTACAGAAATATTGCAATGTAATGAGAATAGTACGCATTTTAATAATATTACAGAAATATTACTGATATATATTACACTTTATCAATAACATTAAAATATTACAGTTATATTAGTGTAATATTGCAATAATATATCATACATATTATTCTATAATATTACAAAGTAATATCCCCTACAGCACGATATATAGTTGAAATATTGCAGGAATATTGTTTTGTAAGATTGGAATATTGCATGCAATATTTTTGAAAGCTTGCCACAATATAGATATGTCCGCTCTCAAACTATATTGTGCAATATTTTTGTAATGATACTAATATATTTCAAATCGTATTACATGTATATTTCTGCAATGTAAATACAATATTTACAAGATTCATAAGATATTAGAGAATATTTATTATTTGCATAATACTTATTTGTCCGATTTTGAAACCATTAGTTCGATACCCGATAAAAAATTTCTTATGTATAGTTATGCAGAATTGAATATAATTATACAGGATTCTATACAATTGTGTAAAAATATGTATAATTATAGATGACACCGTATAAAACGTTACGTATATTTATATATAAATGGATTGATAGCTGCAATTAGAATTAGGTATATGTAAGCTTATACATACTTATACACAATGCTGCAACATTTTATGTATAATTATATATAATTATATATAAAATGGACAAATTTCGTATATAAATTTGTATAATTAGATTGTATAATTTTATCTGATTATATATAAAAATTTTTTACCAGGTATTTGAATTTCCTGTAGATTGTATCGGAAATTAAGCTAGAAAAGATAAAAAAATAACGTTATTTAGGTGTGTTTGCAGTCTTCAGATACTCTCATGAAAAAAACTTGAATACGAAATAGATAAACGTATAGTACGTCAGCGATAAGTAAACGAATTAGCGAGATATGTGATTGCATTATAATATAACAATAATATTTTGCAATATCTCCGATAAAATATTAAATTTATAATATTTGGATACTATTGCAATATTTGTAATATGTCGTAATATTGAAATATTCATGCAATATTTTAACAATATTTCGTGCTGTAAAGGATAACAAAATAATTGCATTATAATATTTAATTTAAAGTGACGTACTTAAATGACATCTATTTTAATGACATCTTATTAGCATTAGAAAGTCATCACCTTCCTACTTAAAACGTTATATATCTCATATTAAAGTATAAATAACAATTCAGAGATAATGTACATTGTTTTATAATCTTATAAATATATTTTTTTTTATTAAAATGATATATATTTTTATTAATAATAAATATATTTTACTCTATATTATAAATATATAATACGTTTGAGTAATATTAATGAAACATATATTCGTAATTATAAAATTATACATATACATACATATATAATTAAATTACACAAAAATATTATTGAGATAATTTATTATGCATATATAATTCTTGGTAAGGTACAATTGCATGTAATATTGGTAAAATAATAAATTCATCTTTATATGGAATTTTATAAGCTTTTGCAATGTTTTTACAATTTTTAAAAAATTGCGGGTAATATTACTCTGTCTAAACTTATATTAAAATAATTTTTATTTTTTATAAAATGATGTACATTTGGTTAAGTATATTATTTTGTTAATAAAAGAATGAACAATGATATTCAATTTTAAAAAATCAATATATTTGTAATATAAAAATATTAAAATGATCTAATTCTTTCAAATATTATATGTATTATATGTATAAATATTACATAAATATTACAATAATACAAATGTGATATGTCACTATTATATTACTGTGACTTTTTTGGCAGACATTTTAATATTACTGTAATATTTCTGTAACATTTTATCAATATTTTGCATTATTGCAATAGAAAAATAATATTTCTATGATAATGCTGTTACATTATGTGCTATATGGGTAAGAATTAGTTTTTGTAAGTTTATAAGAAGTTAATTTGTAAGGAGTTTAGTTGATGGAGAATGATTGCTTTTGTAAATAGATTATTTATAACTTTGAGGAGATCAATAAAATTATATATATGTATATAATAGTCTACTCCATAAAGAAATATAAACGATGCGCATAACACACTCTGTAATATTTTAGTTTTTCATTAAGTCGCATTTTGCAATTTTCTTCTTTAAGTATTATTATAAAATTTCAAAAAATGTATAAGATGAATTGATACAAGATACAATAAAAGTTAAAAATGAAAAGATAACAAATATTTGACTATTGAAATACTCTGCTGTTTTACAATTTAGTAAAAAACACATTGGACATGAGAGCTCATGAAATATTCACATTGATATTCGTGGTCAGGAAGAGCGATGTTTATTGCAACCACGATGGGGAAGAAGGAGAGATACTGTACTTCAAATAAATATATACATACATATATATATATATATATATATATATACATATATATATATATATATATATATATATGTATGTGTGTGTACGCGCGCATGTCTTGGTATGCAAATATCAAAAACGTATTATTCGTAAAAGAGAGAGAGAGAGAGAGAGAGAAAGAGAGTGACTAACGTGCAGACTAATTTATTAAATTCGGTTAACCTTGACAGTAATTCTATCCCTATTTCCCTTCTCCCCCATCTTATCGATGTCTAGAATGTCGGGCGATATCAAATGCTCGGTTCGCGTCCCATCAAATGATTTCTCGCGTTTGCGACTCATCATTATACGCACGTATAATACCTATAAATTATACGGTTGATGGCCATCGCATCGCCTTTAAATGTCACAGAAATACTTAACATGCGAGGATCATATAAAATCAAACTATAAATACTCTTACGATAAATTATTTTTGCTAGAGATTATATATATTATGATATATTTTACATATTTTACATCAAGCTCTCGTTGCACTTTTTTCTTTATTGTTGATTATCGAGAAATATTACTGGTGATATCTGCAAAAGTAAATTAATACAAATCTTTACGTTTTGATATTCGGAAAAATAATTATATATTTTGTAAGATGTGTTTAATTTAATTTAAATTATATTTTCATAAAATATATAGCAATAATTAAATGTTACGTATAAATGATATTTATTATGAAGCAAGATGGAAAGAACCAGACGAAAAATAATTTTCTTTTAAATCTGAATATTTCTATATATGTAAGTATTATTGATTTTTTTCTTTGTTATTATCTGCTGCTCATGCTTTTATGCAAATACAATGTATTGTATGGTCATAAGCAAGGATAATGAGTTACGTCAGATATGGAATATTTTTTTTTTCGTAACCACTATAGACAATATTGTACTTGTTACAAGCAGCTATCAACTCAACATACAACAGTTCACGTTTTATCGATGTAATACTGAAGATGTAATCAATCTCATACTATCTAAACAAAAGAATGTCTGATTGCACCTTACTCCTTTCTGATATTGCGACTGTTCATTTAATAGTTGTTTTAATTTCGTTTTATTTTGATATAGATATAGAATGCAATTAATATGTTAAAGTGAGAGATAAAAGCAGGTTAAAAAATACAATTTTACATCGATGAGTTCGTTTCTATCAAATATAGTTTTTATTTTGTTTAAAATGAAGTTGCTTATCACATCTGTCTGTAATATATCGATATTACACGATCATACGGTCGAATGCAACATAAAACGCGTAAAATAAGGCTTTCCCGCGTTGAAGTTTCGATAACGAAAAGGCGGAAGGGAAAACGCAAGCACGAGAACACGCGCTGGAGATTCCACCTCCACCTCCGTCATGTTTTCTACTGTCACAAGGAATACCTCAGTCACACACCACGGGGTTGCGAAGGCGGACGCTTTGCTTCTACTTCGGTGCTTTACGGTCGCGTGTTGCGGAAGAAAGAGTCCTATGTGTATCGAGTTAATTAATACTACATACATATCAAACATAATACAACAGAATTTACATAAATATTAATAGCCAAGATAATCGATCGATTTTCTCTTATCGAGAAGTGGAAATTTTATTTTTTTCTCGCTCTTTTGATGATGTATATAAATAACGCAAAGAATTAATATAAGTGTAACAAAGCTCTTGAATTCGCGATTGCTGAGAATTTTGGTATGAATGATTCCGAGATAGGATTCATACTTTTTAATTAATGTTTATTTGTCTGTCTGTTCAATGTAACACAGTTTTCTCTGAAAACCGACTTATCGAGAAATATAGTGAATGATAAAAATTATACGTGAGCATGAGAATAAGCGTGATGTAAAGCATGAATATGAAGACAGTTTCCTCGCTTTACTTCGTGACATGATGATGTGTCTACGAATTCGCGTGACAGAAAATACAGCCCTATTAGATGATATCGCGCGGAAATTCATCTTACGCGCTCACGTAACTCGATTCCTGCTGTTCCTTTTATAAGTAAATGGACGGGAAACACGACGTCCGTTAGCATATCACGCGAGACGAATGAGCGACCGATCGATCGCTCATCCATTTTCTCTGATGTGAGCAGATCGTCGAAAGAAAAACTTCATAAAATTGAAAAAAAAATTTAAGAATATAATTAATTATCAAAACTATCGAAGAGTCATGAGAGAAGATTGACTGCTTATAAAACCAGAAAAGAAATTACACACACACACACACATGTATATATATATATATATATATAGTACCATGCTTGAAGCTCGAAGAGTAACGACGAGAATCATTCACGTGCATCGGCGCTAATAAAACCTTGTCTAACAGTAACAGTTGCGATGGGATTCGCGTCGAATGCGACCGACTCGACATTAGTTTATTTGGATCATTTCGTCCCAACGAATGCGTCGTTTGTGGACGCGAAGCTGAACCTGCCGTATACCGTCTGCGAGATTCTGGTGGCGATCTGCGCCGTTTTAGGCAATGGCATGGTGATCATCGTATTCGGCAAAGAACGAAAGCTACGCAGACGTACCAATTACTATATCATCTCACTAGCGGCGGCCGATTTGCTCGTCGGTCTGTTTGCGATCCCGTTCGCGATCCTTGCGAGCATTGGCCTACCGACGAATCTACATGCCTGTCTGTTCACCGTATCGGTCCTTATCGTTCTCTGCACCATCAGCATCTTTTGTTTGGTGGCAGTGTCCGTTGATCGTTATTGGGCGATACTACATCCAATGAGATATTCGCGCACTGTACGCACCAAAACTGCCATAGGTAAGGTAATAACCCCTCGCAGCTGTAACGTTATTAATTTGATACTTGATATCGCTCGTGTCTCGTGTGGTGAGATTAATGGTGGGACGATGATCCGCACGTTGATCCAAGGTGTCGTTCTTCCACTCCCACGAGGAACAACGGAAACTCAATCACAGCGTAACGATTACATAATTACGTGAATTAATTTGATTTTTTTTTGTTTTTTTACTATAAATAAATCTGTATTCAAATAATTAAGATTCAGTAATTTAAATGAACTAATAAATCGAACTGATAAAAATCATTGGCAAGTTATATTTATATATTATTCTAATAATAGAACTTATGGGTTAGACACCTATGTAATAACTTAACCATTCAATTGCAGACTTGTTTAGTTAAGGATCAGTTACAAAGGAAGAGTTAAATTAGATCTTTAGATATGTTATTAACTAATACAGTGATATTAATGAAAGAAACAAGAAGGCTATGTAAGCTGGTAGTTACGTAATTTTCTTCCGTCTTTCCAAATTACATGCACAAATATAACAAATACAAATACGGCAAGTCAATAATTACATGGTATTGTTGCGTAATTTCATTCATGCCACATCTATTTTAAATCGCATCGTGTGACAATCACATTAAGACGAATCCGTTTGTGAGCGTGTACATACACACATACACACACGCGCGGATTGATATAAATACTTATATAAAATACTGACAAAATATAGATATAAGTATTGAACAGAAATCTTTATGTGTTTCTTTCTGTTCCATGGACATAGTAAATGTATATACTATATTGACCAAACACTACGCTAAAATTTAAAAAATAAAGAAAGTTTTACTTGATAGGAGAGATTATATATAGATTATATATATATAGAGATTTATGTTTCCACTTAAGTTGAATTGGGAGATAAATAGACTCTTGAAACATTGCGCTCTTTTTTTAATTTTAGCACACGAATTGTTTATGATTAAGACAGGCTAAATCTTTATAAATAAATTATTTGGATCTTTGAATTATTAGATCTTAATAACACGTAGAATAATCAAATTTCTAATAGGACTAATTAATGGCTTTATCTAATAGCATAATATATTGGCACAATATTAGGAAATAATGTAAATCTAATATTATATTGGTAGTGAATTGATCCTCAACATTGATCAAATATTATAAGGTGGACACTTTCTCTTATTTAGCTAATATGTCTAAGTAGCAATATTGCTCCAATAGTATTGGACCAATGTTAAGTAATAATATTCACTCACTTTTTTATATTGAACATTAATTATGCGGAACCAATAATAAAAAAGTAGCAAAATGACGTCATAATGACGGTAAATTTTGGTCACCAATTAAACATCTTAAGTCTCATGAGAAAATAATGTCGAAATGTTACATCTACGGGATGTCATTTTTTGATTAATCACAATATTAGTATATAATAACATATTAATGTAATATAGATAAACAAAAGTGAATATTATAGTTAATATTAAATAGACTCTTTTATAGCGTCTTTGAATAAAGTAGGATTGATCGCTTTGAAAGCGATTAAATTTAATTTGTCATGAACATATGTTTGACCGAAAATGGATTTTGAATCTGATTAATATAAATAATTATAAGTAATATAAATACTTTCCGAAAAATTAACTATTAGAAGTTGTTATACAATCTTATTAGCCGTATTTTGTATATTTAGCCAGGCTTTATATATTTTTGTCTATGACAAAAACTTGAACACAGATATAGATAGTGAATAGCGTGTTATGCATAAGCGTAACCAAATAAACTCCAATACAAAAGGATTATTACAAAAGGATTTTATTGGATGGAGTTTAGGGCGTCTTCGAAATGACGTCTTTTATTTAAACGTCTATTATTAATTGCGCCATAAACCAAAATGATTAAAATAGACGTCATTATGTCGTCTTGTGAGGTTACTCATCCGCTACTTGGATAAGCTACTTGTCTTCTCTTGTTAAGCCAATATTATTTCAGAAACACAATGGCACTGGACCAATATTGCATAATAATATTTATCTAGTTTTTATATTGGATGTTGACTATTTTTCTCTAACATTGGATTAATATCGTAAACTGTGAATGCTTTTTTATAGCTAATATTGAATTTTAATATCCGATCAATGCATTAATTTTTTCTCGAACCAACTCGAACAAACAATTTTTCCAAATCATGGAGAGTATAATCAAAAAATAAAGAGCAATGTAAATTTGTTTGTAGAATAGATTTATATATTATATTAATTATATATTAATATTAATTATATTAATATACCTTAATCGTATTAATAAATAATTATATTAATATAAAATATAATTATATTTTAATTATTAATATAATTATATAAGAACTTTCAATTAAATTTAATATTATATAATTATTGATGTACATTAGTATAGTACATTTGCAATTATTTTATGATCAATATTGGCTTTACATTGAAAAATATTGACCAATGCACTCTCAACATAATAATCCATGTTTAGCCAATATGGAGTCAATGCATTGAATTACTAGAGAGCAGTATATAGTATATAGGAAGAAGAGAGAAGAAATAAACAATGTATATAAATTATTTTATGAACATAATTACTAATATAACAATGATTAATAAGCTCGTTATGTTGAAACAATAATATTAAGTAATTAAACAATAAGTTTATTCTATGAAACATAAAAATGTACGTTTAATCATATATATTTGATATTATTGACTATATATTTGATTATATAGATGTTTTCTCGAGAATAAGCAGCTACCAGTTGGTTGTAATTTCTCATTCATAAATATAATATGTAATATAACATATATTATATTATTGTTACATCTTAGATAGCA
The DNA here is from genome assembly GCF_047496725.1 of Anoplolepis gracilipes. Taxonomy (NCBI): domain Eukaryota; kingdom Metazoa; phylum Arthropoda; class Insecta; order Hymenoptera; family Formicidae; genus Anoplolepis; species Anoplolepis gracilipes. The sequence goes on from NC_132983.1 coordinate 7,051,945, forward strand.
TAAAAAGGCCAAAAGACATATTAAAGAGCTTTCTAAAAAAAACAATAGAAGTTTTTAAGTCGATTTTTTTAGACATGTCTTTTAGGGACATATGCTATTTGAAATCATAGTTACATATAACACTAACGGTTAGGTCATAATGAAACAAATAATATAAAAATAATTTAAAACTTGAGGTTTAATTTATATAAAAATTAAATTCCGATTTTTTGTCTCAAATAAACAGTCGATTGACAATTTCTCATTTATTTACCTAATTTCAAACAATCCTTTTAATATTCTGAATCTCTTGTTGAGATTGTATAAAAAATCCTCTAAAAAAACATTAAAAATGTAAAAGAAGCGTTCTATATATACAGATATATATATATATATATATATATATATATATATATATATATATACAGGATGCGCCGCTAGAATCTGGACAAAATTCGATTTGAAGTTCTCGCTATATTATAATTCCACCGGATGTGCTATGTGGCACTAATGTAGACACATATGTGGGTAAAAAGTTCGTAAACAAAAAATAACGGAATTGTTGCATAATGCAGAATATAACCGAAGATGAGCGATAATCGAAAGCCTTTGCGCCGAACGGATATCGCTTGAAATAATTAATTTCTTTTAATACCGCCGATCAGTAGTTACGACATTATACAAAAGTATACGGCTTTAGAGAAGTCTAAAGAAGAATCCGCCACCCCAGCAAAAAAGATACATAAGCGGCAGAGAAGTACAAAAACGCCGGAGCTCATAAACAGAGTTCAAGAGCTGTTTTCGGAGGATCCGGGGACATCTCTTCGAAAATTAGCATACACTTTGAAGGTAAGCGAAAGAATTGTGCGTCAAATCGCTCAAGAAGTGCACAGTAAGACGGTGCACCCGCTCACACCAGCCATTTGGTGCAAAATTGACTGTCAGATCACGTCAAGCTCTTTTGGTCCAAGGACTTCTGGCCTCTTAACAGCCCCTTGAATCCCCTGGACTATTATGTATGGGGCGTTAGTAAAAGGGTTACTAACAAGTCACCCTAATATGGCTTTCTTCCGAACCGCTATTGAAGCAGCGTTTGCGGAAATGGACCGCGCGCAAGCGGTTCAGGGACTGAATCGAGAAGATAATAACACAGGGAGATTATATTGAATAAAAGGGATTCCGAAAGAACCCACCAACATGTATGTAAAAGCATTTTTCTGTATGTTTGAAGTTGAATTTAATATGTGCCTTTTTCGAAAAAAAACTTCTTTTGTCCGGATTCTAGCAGCGCATCCTGTATATAAGGTAAAAGTGGGCAATCTCTCGTGGACATGTAGAGCAGGTAAAAATAACCCTATAAATTTCTATCGAGTCTCTAAAGTTTAAAGAGAATTATTTTTCCTAAATAACTTTTATATTACTTTTTAGATCTTAATAATGTATAAGAACTTTTTTTATTATTAAGTGAAGATCTTTAAAATAGTGTGATAGATTTTTTGATATCATCTTGGAGAGCCATAATCGGATCATCTGTAAGTCTATTAAGGCTCTTGAGTATTCGCCGCGAAACTTCGATGCTGACGGTGGCGACATATAGTTCTGTCTCTCTTTTGGGAAATATGTCAGAAGCGAGAAATGACAGCTCAATTTATATTGCGTCTTGCTTCGTGATTATTTGCTTTACGATAGTGCTGTGATGTTTAATGTATTAATGAAACCTGTAAAAATTTACGGACATAAACTGTGCAAGGTGAAGAAGCATTTTACACTTCTTTTGACAGTTGTAAAAACACGTGTTTTCTCGCATTTTTCGGGTTAGTTTCGACCTCAATTTACGATTATTTCTTAATTGTCAAAGGAAAGGATTAGTGTCCGTATATTTTTTCAAGTGTGCTAAAACGATCTGTTGTATGGTTTTATTCGAATATCTTTTTATTTAAAAATGGCACGCAAGACAAATCAGGCTGTATTTTCTCGCCTCGCGTCGCGAATTCAATATGGCTGCCGTGAGTACTCAGGAGCCTTAACTTACAAAATTTTAAAGCCGGTAGGCTTTTTTATTTTCAAATTATGTTTTTAGATTCTTCACATCTTTCTCTAAGAAAAAGGTATTTTTGTTTTTCATTTCGTTAAAACTAAATGTTTCCAAGAAAAACATTTGATCAATATAAAGTAAACCTTTATTCGTAATAAATGAATAATAATTTTCAAAATGATACAAAATTATATTGTGTATTAAAATTTATTTAAAAGAAAACGAATTTAGTCAAATTAAAAAAAAATATTCGAAATGACTTCCACCGACTTTAACATATTCCCGTGCACGACAAATTGATGACTGCTGCACCCGTTATAATATCCTAGGGTCATTTCTTATTTGTTCACAGTAATAAATAATTTTTTTCAAGTAATTGTTCTCTCTTTAATACACAATGTAATTTTGTATTATTTTGAAAATCATTATTCAATTATTACAAATAAAGGTTTACTTTATATCGATCAAATGCGTTTTTCTTGGAAACATTTAGTTTTAACGAAATGAAACAAGAATACCTTTTTCTTAGAGAAAAATGTGAAGAATCTAAAAACATAATTTAAAAATAGAAAAGCCCACCTGCTTTAAAATTTTGTAAGTTTAACAACTTACAGGTGATCCAATTCTGGCTGTCCGAGATGATATCAAAAAATCTCTCACACTATTTTAAAGATCTTTACTTAATAATAAAAAAGGTTCTTATTCATTATTAAGATTTACAAAATAATATAAAAGTTATTTAAGAAAAATGATTCTCAAATTTAAAATTTAGAGACAAATATTTCGGTAGAAATGCACTATAGAAAAAAATTTTATAGAAACTTATAGGGTTATTTTTACCTGCTTTACATACTCACCAGAGATTGCCTACCTTTACCAGGACACCCTATATATATATGCATATACATATATATACATATATGTATATATATATATATATATATATATATATATATATATATTTTGAATCCAAGTAAATAGTAAATGATATGAAAAAATACTAAAATATATTTTATATACAGTAAAATACTGATAAATATTTTCAACGATAATTAAATATATTGAAAATTCTTTAAAATAAAAAATGTATGTTTAAAATACACAAAAATGGAATTTTTCTACCAAAATAAATTTTTTACAAAAATAACAATAAATTAAAAATGGCAAGAAAATAAAATGTGTAAAATTACAAAAAAGTTCAGACATATTTAAAACTATTAATACATAAAAATGACATTATAGAAAAATATATAAACTAAAATAACGATTTTATTATAAAAGGAATTATAAAAAGAAATTTAAGAAAGAAATATTATTATTTAAGTCATTTTTTGAATTTTGGAGCAAGCAGCAAATTGTGTCAAAAGTAAAATTCGAACATGTCCACCATCGACATGTTAGCGCGCTCCTTTATTAAAAAATTTATTTATCCATTAAATAAAAAAAATATGCTCAGCCTGCTAACTATATGCTGTTGGACATAATGAATAAAATCTTAGATTTTATCTTTTGTAACATACCCTTTGGGAAATTATATATATATATATATATACATATAAATTTAATTTAATGATTTAAGTTCTTGTGGTCTTTCTGAATAATAATTGTTAATTATTGATTTAAAAATATATTTGTCGAATTTTTATCCATCGATTTAATTACTTTTTGTGATTTTATTTTTTGATATCTAATTTAATTAACACCCATCTATTTAATTGTTAATATTTCAATCAGTTCCATATAATACCAAGAAGAGTTTTATCGAACGTTTCTAAAGCACCATATTCTCTCTATTATGTATTTAACTTGTGCAATGCAAAGTTCCACAGACGACTACGTAATGAGTTAGTAGAATTAATCAAAATATTCAATGTATCATTTCTTCGTAGTTAGATTCAGATTTTGATATGGCTAATTGTAAGATTCAGATTTTGGCAAATTAACTATGCCAATGTTGGACACCCCGTTCGAATTTTCTCTTTGACACGATTTGCTGCTTGCTTTAAAATTCCAAATAACTTTTAAGAGCAATTTTTTTATTTTTATAATTAGTAAGATTGTAATTTTAGTTAATATATTTTTCTAATGTTTTTATATATATAAAGAACTTCAAACATGTTTAAATACTTTTGTAATTTAAACATATTTTCTTATCATTTTTAAATTATATTTTGTTTTATTGTCATTTTTATAAAAAAAATTTATTTTGGTAGGAGAGATTCCATTTTTGTGTATTTTAAACTTACATTTTATATTGGAAAAAATTTTAAATATATTATATTTAATTTTTGATTTCAGTACTTTTTTATACCATTTGGATTGAAAAGATACTTATACTTATACATATATATATATATATTCAGCGGATATCAGATTTTTGTACGATAAATAAATATGTCTTGTTTTTTGTTTAATTTGTTTAATGAAAAAAATTAATTATTAATTATGACCGTGCATCCATTAAACAATATAGACAGGTTTTTTTTATATACATTTAGCGCGAGACGCTATCACGTCTCTTGATTACTCGCCTTAAAAGTTTCAATCAGTGACATAGGTAACTTATTAAAAAAAAAATAAAAAATTTGACCAATTCTTATGTGTGTGTATGTATGTGCGTGTATGCGTGCGCGCGTATATGTAAGATAATGTGAGTGCGAGGTAGTGTTGGTATGGATGAGGGTAGGGTTGGTGTAGATGTGATCATGGAGGAAAGAAATAACAGGAGGGAGCGTCATAGGAAAGGAGTTTCCACATCAATTATAAGGGGCAAGGGTAGCTAACGCGCTATATTGTGTCCGACAGTACAGTCAATTTAATAATGCGATAATTTTCTGTGCGTAAATAAGTCCCTTAAGAAACCGTATTACTGACCATATCCAACATTTTTGAACAAGTTGTAGGCATATATGCAACTTGTTGATTTTGGGTGCTCACATTCAGAATCACATACACGCCAAACCAATGACACCGAACTTATTGTAGTGAATGTATTGAAATATTCATTACGCCACTGCATATGGCGGATCTATACGTAACCAATCAGATTCACTACCTTGCTGTTTGCACGACCCCCTTGACACTCTCTCCTGTTATTTCTTTCCTCCGTGAATGTGATAGTGTGGGTGTGAGTAATGTGAATAAGGTAATGTGAGTGAGTGCAGGTATGGGTGAGATAGTGCGGGTGTGGTAGTGTTGACACGGTCACTAATGTATGGCACGAAAGTACTGAACGCGACTTTTAATGGCATACACCTGAAATCTATGCTTCAAGGCGTCTTGCAAAGAAAAATGTCTGAACAGCACAAATCAGTCAGAAAATTGCATACTAATTGTAAGATGTACATCTCTACAATGGATGCATTAATTGTCATCAGCGTGATATCAATGTAGTCGGAAAATTTTAATTATTTCTCTAGTATCATTGAGTTTTTTAAAATTGTTTAAGAGAAAATAATTAACTATTCTTCAGTTATAGCTGAGAAAGCCGGTCAGTCCAGTAATGATACACACAGAAGCATTGCTTGATTTTTTATATACAGGGTGTCCCATTTTAATTCCTCCAGTGAAATATCTCGAAAAATATGAAAAATTCGAAAAAATGTTTCAGACAAAAGTTGTACAGTTTCTAGGGGGATATAAGATGGTGCCATTAGTTTGACCTTGAAGAGTCACATGAAGGTCACATAAAGGTCTTTTTGAATTTCTTAAATGGAACACCCTATATATTATTGCATATTCTCTTGTAGAGAATTTTCCAAAATATCTTGAGAGTTTTCCAAAACACTATGATAAAATGTTTTTTCATTAATCACTTTTCGAGTTATAAGGCTTCAAAGTTGCAATATTTTGACATAAAATACAAGATATCTCGTAAAATATTCATTTCTCGATTATCTTACCCTAATACTTTTATGCACAGAATAATCAGACGAATCAATTGGTGTAAAGAAAACGCATAGTTATCTTTAAGAAACAATCTGAATTTGCAACTAGCAGTTATACATTTTTACTTTCGAGATATTCGACTGGAGGAATTAAAGTGGGACACCTTGTATATTTAGGGACGAGATGTTACCACGTTCTTGAGTAAATTGATAGAAAAGGTAAATCTTGCGAAAAGTTACATCTCATCGATTACTTTGATTTTCACGTACATATATTATAATAATAGATAGAATCCTGAGATAGCACATGTCCCTAAAAGACGACTAAAAGATGACTTAAAAACGGTTCATTGTCTTTTAGATATCTTTAAGATGTCCTTTGGCCTTTCTGTGTTGTATAGGTCACTTTGAATTACATTGCGGATTTCTTCTAGTGATGATTGACAGAAAAAACACTCGTTTTCAGGTATAATATGCGTATGTTGGATAGCGGGTACTTTAGTGGGGTTTCTGCCATTGTTCGGATGGAACGCCGGCGAAACGAGCGATCACAGATGTATTTTCACTGAAGTTATGGACTACGACTACCTCGTATTTCTATACTTCGCCACAATAATCTTCCCCGCTTTGTTAATCGCTGCGTTCTACGCCCACATATATCGGGTGATCGTAAAACAGGTCAGTCGCACGCAAGAGGCTGAATGCCGACATGGCAAATAGTAAAATACGAGAAATAGTTAAGAGAAATGTAACAGGTACGACGATTGCAGCTACAGCAAATCGTCACGGTGGACTCTCCTGGCGGTGGCGGTGGCGGTGCCGTTCGCCGTCTCGCCGGTCTGCGTCTCGGCGGTTCCTGTCAAACGACAGGAACGATGCTGCGTGTGCTTGGCGCAGCGCGCAAACGGGAGGTCAAGGCTACGCAGAATCTCTCGCGTATCGTCCTCTTCTTCATCGTCTGCTGGTTTCCGTTGTACACGATAAACTGCGTGATGGCCTTTTGCCCCAAGTGCAAGGTGAACGATCTCCTAATGAATTTCTGCATCATACTCTCGCACCTCAACTCGGTCGGCAATCCACTTCTCTACGCGTATCATCTTAAGGATTTTCGCATCGCGCTCAAGAATTTCGTCTGGCGGCTATTTTTTCCACATAGCGACGTCAAATCGAGCATAATCAGCGTAATCCATGATCGCGGATCCCTCGTTGGTTCGCAGAGGCAGCTTCAGGCTCAACGGTTTAGCGACTTTACTCAGTCGAGGAATCAAAGGTCAAGTATGTTACGTCAGGTGCGTGAATCTTTATATATATATTTGACTGTAATATTTAATTAAACGTCAAATGTGAAATGGGAAAAAAAATCACTTTGGCATATCTTATTTTTTTATAAAAGAGAAAAAGAAATTTATCTTTTTTATTTTAGATTTAAGGATATACATATAATTAATTAAACAGATAGATACGAATCAATTTTTTTTGCTATTTTATTTTTTAATTTTTTAAGCTATTCCTTATTTTTTGCACGCTATTCGCTTTTATATTGTGTGTTTTTAAATTCTCATCTTTATATTAATCATCTAATATAATAATATAATATTTTATTATTTATACATATATTAAATAATTTTACTCTGTTACTATTACAAAAAAAAACTGAACGCAACTAAAATATTTCTAGAAGAACATCTAATAAAAAATATAGAGTAAAGTTATTGGTTCTGCATTATTAGTAGGTACAATAAAAATTAGTATTTTTTTAAAAAGATACACACATACATACACACACACACACAATATGATTAACAGTTTTTAAAACATTTTTTAATACGACAAAATGTAACCAATTGTAAAAAAATAATTATAGACGATTTTTTTTGCTTTATATATATATATATATATATATATATATATATATATATATATATATACAATATATATATACAATATATATACAATATATATTATAATTATTGTTTTAGATTTTTTAGTTTTACTTAAATGAAATAATGAAAAAATAATTCACTAAACCCCAAATACTTACAGATCAATTTTCACTTTTTTGGGGGCATTATTAGAGTCTAGAATATAGTTCAAAATAATTTGTGTTTGTATAATATAAATAATAGTATAATACAAATAATAAAATTAAAAGTAATAAATCTAATTTTTGAATCTAAAATACATACAGATCTGCAATATATAATATCGGTAATGTGTGTTTTAAGAAATTCAAAATTACTTATAAATAAAATAATAATAATTAGAAATAATAAATAAGACATAATATAATATGGAAATAATAAATAAGGCAATTAACAAAATAAAAGATAAAATTTTAAAATAAAAAAATAAAATATTTTTCTTTCTATATAAAAGACATTTTATAAGAAATATTGTAGATAAATATTGAAACAATCTATAGGAGGCATTTAGATAAATATTTAGATATTTTTAGATAAATATTTGAGGATAAAGCAGCATTTAAAAGCTATTTTTGTAATATTGTGTGTAAAATTATTTTGATTAAAAATTACATTACAAGTTAAATTATTTTTTGTCCAAGTTACTTTTCTATACATTTTAAATAGTATATATGCTATAACAAATGCGCTAATATTTCGCGGTTAAACTTTGTCATAACTTATATAGCTATAAAAAATAAACAACCGCAATTTAGCATAAAACATACAACTTATTGTTAGTATAAAACGATGTTTTTCTATCAAATTTAATATACTGTATATAATTTAATACTGCCTAAATTTTTGTTATAGTTGTAATAAATTATTAAAAAGAGAACTTTAATAATTTATTAAAATATTATATATCTTAGATAAATGACTTTAAGTATATTGTTAATATACATATACTTACATAAATAAAATATTGTATCCTCTTTTTTTATATACATATACACATACACAAGTAAAGTGAGAGGAGGGGCCGAGGGCAAGGGGAGAGGGGGAAGGGGTGAGAGAGGGAGGCAGAGCAGGAGAGGGAGAAGGAGGGAGACCACAAAATAATTAACGGTTATTGTTAAAGATCAGAAAAACGTCATGAATTTGATGATTGTTTTAGTATTTCTTTAAATTTAGTTATGTTAATTTTCGCATCTCTTCATATATGTCTTCACGAATACTAATTTCATATCTGTTTCATAATGTAAATATTATTAAATGATGTAAATGTTAATATTTACATTTTCTTCTATGTCATAATAGACACGTGATGGCGCGCACAAATAATAACTTTATATATGCAAATGCATTCGCGTAGATACAACATGATGATTGGGTAACTTGTAAAGTTACTATATATATATATATATATATATATATATATATATATATATACATATTATATGTCTATCGAATCTAGTAACTTTACAAGTTACCCAATCATCATGTTGTATCTACGCGAATGCATTTGCATATATAAAGTTATTATATATATATATACATACACACACATACTACCATCAAAAAGTTTAAGACCAAAAAAATTTATAAATTTAATTTATAATTTCTTCTCAAAAAGTAATGCAAACTATTTTTACTTTTGCGGTATTACAATATATTATATAACATAATGCTATAACTATTAATCAAAAAAGAAACAATCAGTAGAATGTCATGCCTCAGCGTGTAAAAACAAATTATTTTTTCGAGGCGTTTAAAAAGCCGTTGTTATCAATTAAGTATTAAGTAAACTGAAAGGTTTTTATAGGAGATATTATAAAGAGGAAGTGGAACGCTATAGACAATGAGACAATAAAAAAACTAATTGATAGGATGTCTAGTGTTGTTTGAAAGTTATAGAGAAAAAGAGTGGATTTTTTTATAAGAAGTGTTCAGTGATTTTTCATAAATTAAAAACTTTTATTATTTGTTTTGACTACTATGTATTATTTCTTTTAAAAATAAAGTTTAATATGTTTATAATTTAAAGCATTTTTATTTTGTATTTTTTCTGTGATCTTTATTTATTACTTTGGTCCCAAACTTTCTGACGGTAGTATGTATATATATGTACACACACACACACACACACACGCACACACACACGCACGCGCGCGCGCGCACGCACGCACGCACGCACGCACGCACGCACGCACCCGCACGCACCCGCACATATGTATATAGATTTATATAGTATATATAGACACTGTGCGTTCGGCTCAACAGCAACAAACGTCAAAAATTGAACAGAGAGAGCATGTTTCGGATCACCGGTTGGTGTGACAAAGATAGTTTTATTTGACAAATAACGTTAGAAAAACTAGACGGTGCTCTAAAGTATACTCTTTTTCTATTTTTTGATTTTTGTCTTAACAATTGAAGACATCGGGAACGTGCAGTCTATATATTATACGTCTATATTAGATTTACAAAGTATACTGCAATTCATTGCATCTACATTTATTGTTTGCTGAACTCAAATTGTCGGATAGTTTAAATACACTTTATATAAATTATCTAACATTAATGCATTAATAGGCATTTTCTTAACTTGAATTTGTTGTGTGTATAATCTTACATATATTGTGTGTCGACAAAAATATCAGGCTGCTGCATCGAAAGATGCAAAAATCGCAGGGAAATTGGAGTCATAATGGCGGTTTATTCACCAATTGCAGTACTTTGTAAATCTACCTAATAAGCAAAAAATCATTGCTACAATATTATTATAACGATTATATTCACTAATATATAGGAACGTTTTTTCAAATATGTTTTTAATGTTTAAAATGTGTAAAGTTTTTAATGTTATATGCAATATTATTATGAACATATATACTTTGGCACACGTTCAAAGGTTTCGAATAACAAATGCTATGTCCTTGTAAAATAATAATGCATTTATGTTTTTTAAACATTGTAATAATGTTTTTCATAAAATTAAATCATATATAAAATCAATAACCTAATAAGCAAAAAATTATTCATATAATGTTATTACAATAATATAAGTTGTTATTACAGAAAATAATGATTCTTAAGATATTTGTCTCTGAATAGAGGATAAATAATCCAATGTGTAATTAAGTAAAAAAATAATATAAAAAATAATTCAATTTAAATAATTAAATTTAATTAGAAAGACTTCCGCCTAATTTTTTATTTTTAAATTAAATTTTTATGTAGAAATCGATCTTTTGCTTTAAATTCGTATAAACGGATAATTTCTTATTTACTTAGTGTTTTAAATAGGTAATAAATGGATAATTTCTTATTTACTTAGTGTTTTAAACACGTTTAATATTCAGAATTTTGAGTTCAAATCGAAAATTAAACTAATGAAAATAATTATTAGACTTTGATTGTAAAAGTTTCGTTTTGTAGACTTAAATCGTTAGTGATAAAAATTTGAATAGGGAAAAACTTAAAAGATAATACGCCACATATTAGTGATATATGAAGGAATTAATATCTTATGTTAGAAATAATTATATAAACGTTAAATAATATTAAATAATCATATTGCATAAACATTAAAAGTAACATTAAAAAATATTTGAAATAATATTTCTTAAACATTTTATAAATAATAGAGGTAGTTTTATATATATAATATTATTATATTATTAGGTAACATTTTGAAACCATTTATAAAACATTATATAAGAATGTTTATAAAATACACACAATCAATATTTCAAAACATTAAGTTCCGGTTTCTTGCTTATTAGGTAGTGACTTTAATGGCCTTATACAGAGCGTTTATTTGAGACGTTTCCACTCTATTTATTTTGTGACCGATTAATTTTTATGAAAAATACCGAAAGAAGTTAATTTTGTTATCGAAGGGGACGTATAAATATGATAAATGCAACGGTATTGCTTCATCGTCTTCGCAGGAGTAGCTACCCCTTCAAAAATTTTAAATGGCAATAAGGGTGGCATATTATTTTAAAGGTCTTTTGATTCTCTTTACAGCCGCGTTCGTTTTTTTTAAATTTAAGTAAATATTTATCGAGAAATCGTACTAGAAAGTTTCAGGTATACATATAAGAAAAAAAATTTTAGATGAAAAGATACAATTTAGAGTAAATTTATTTATTTTACATGTTATTTTAAATATTCAAAATGTTCTTCCTTATTTGCTAAATAATAATAAAAACGATTCTCAAACTCTAAAAGAACATTTTTTTAAAGGTATCTGCTGGAATGGCTTTACATTCCTGTACAATTCTTGGACGCAAATTATTCATCAAGAGATACGGTAGTGTCTCAGCTAAGTCCCCGTAATATTTTCTACTGGTGTTTTATAAACAACAGATTTTAAGTGTCCGGAGATCTAACCACGCGGAGATACCAAGAATCTCCGGATTTAACTTCTCTGGACTCCTCTGGATTTCTTTCTGTGGAGACACTTAAAATCTGTTGTTTATAAAATACCAGTAGAAAATATGAATGAGTTGCTTCGAAGAATTGTATAGGAATGTAGAACCATTCCAACAGATATTTTTAAAAAAATGTTTGCTTAGAGTTTGAGAATCGTCTTTATTATTATTTAGCAAATAATGAAGAACATTTTGAACATTTAAAATAACATGTAAAATAAATAAATTTACTCTAAATTGTATCTTTGCATCTAAAATTGTTTTTCTAATACCTGAAACTTTCTAGTACGATTTCTCGAAAAATATTCTCAAATTAATACACAAATTAAAGGAAAAAAAGGAAAAAAAAAAACAAACGCGGTTGTAACGAGAATCAAAAGACCTTTAAAATGATATACCATTTGACCCCTATTGCCATTTAAGATTTTTGAAGGTGTGGCTACCCCTGCGAAGACGATGAAGTAATACCGTTGCATTCATCGTATTTATACGTTCCTCTTAAAAACAAAATTGACGTCTTTCGGTATTTTTCGCAAAAATTAATCAGTCACAAAGTAAACAGGATAGAAACTTTTAGAAAATGAACACTTATATGTACACTGATACTTTGGTACGCGCACTAACAATAAGTACTACTGGCCAATCACAATCATTCCATTCTTTAAAAGAATGACTATGATTGGCTAGTATAGTACTTAGTACGCGTATCAAGTGCTCGGTGTAAACAAAACCAGTAACTTGCATCACCGACAAAGTATTGTTAAAAATATAATATTATTACAATAATATTATCGTATTATTACAGTGATATT